>NW_024080634.1:9430683-9515761 GCF_003009895.1 Hyaena hyaena | reverse complement strand
TCCTTCCTTCCTTCCTTCCCCCTTCCTTCGTTCCTTCCTTCCTTCCCCCTTCCTTCCTTCCTTCCTTCCTTCCTTCCTTCCTTCCTTCCTTCCTTCCTTCCTTCCCTCCCTCCTTCCTTCCTTCCTTCCTTCCTTCCCTCTTTCTCTCATTAGTTCAGTAAGGTTGGGGAAGACACAGCAGTGTGTGTGGTCTTCCAGGACCAGGTTTTCACATCCACAGCCCCGTCTTGTTTCTGGTGCTCGTTCCCCGTGTGACCATTGTTCCATGTGACCCCTGGGACCAGATTCCTGAGACAGTCATCGCATCTCCCTCCTCAGGGATATTGTGCAGACACAACAAGGGGCTGGGGGTGAAAACACGTGAAGTGGTTTCCAGGACAGAGCTAGTGCTCAGCTATCTTTGCTGCTGTTGGCGTGACGTTCAACATCGCACCACGTTTGCTATTCTCTTTTGAGCAATGAATTTACTCACATTTAACTTTTTAAAAATTGTGAAATGAATTTGGTCTTTGTGCAAGTTATTTGGTAATAACTGCCTGAAAATATTCTCCATCATGGTTATTTCCACCGGCCTTAGCTTTAAGTGTTATGTGAGGGTTTTTTGTAAATAGCTATGCCTGACCACATACGGGTGCATAGCTGCTGCATCCTGTGAGTTATAGATGGATGATAGATAGATGGTAGATGGATGGATGGCTGGGTGATAGATAGATAGATGATGGATGTATGGATAATAAATAGATGATACATGGAAAGGTAGATGATAGATACATAGATACACAGATTATAGATGGATGGATGGGTAGATGATAGATGATGAATAGATGGATGGATAATAAATAGATGATACATGGATGGATGGATGGATGGATAATAAATAGATGATAGATGGATGGATGGATGGATAGATGGATGATAGATGGATGGATGGATCATATATAGATAATCATCTGGATGATAGATGATGGATGAATGGATAAATAGATATAGAGATAAATCATGAATGGATTGATGGATGGATGATGGATGATGATAGATACGTTGATAGAGAGATAAGGATGATACATAGGCAATAGATGGATGGATAAATGGATAGACAGATGTTCGTTTGAACCCCAAGAGGTTGTGAACAGGACATGCCATGAAATACCCTAGGATTCTATGTTTACTATGAACCAAAGCACACTGGAGAATCTTTCCAAAAGGGGAAAAGGAGGAACTCATACAGGCAGAGGTCATTTCTTTGCTGGGCATTCGTAGCCCTGCCTGAGTTCATGGCCTCCATTTCCATCAGGAGTCAGACACACGGAGGTAGATGTGGTCCCCTGAGCCAGGCCGGCAGGTCCGTGCAGGCACAGAGCTGCTTGCCGTGGCTCTGTCCCTCCGTTGCCGAAGCTCCTCAGCCTCCGTTATTTCACGATGCTTCCCCTCCTCCCCAGAGGAGCACTTAGAATTTCAAGTTGGTTATTGCAGGGGCTTCAAGACGGAGCCACATTTGGCCCCTTAGTGAACAGATGGGATGTGCACGCGGCCCTTTGCCACATTGCGGTCCTCTCCACAATTAAGATGTGTAGGATCCGTGGGACTAATGTCTTAAACTTGTGATTCTATTTAGTTCTTTCTTCGTCAATTTGAATGTTATGGTTGATTACAAGTACATAATAAGACCCTTTCTGTGATTGGCCTTTTCATTTCTCTGGGTAAGTGGAGTGCGTCTTGATGTGTTTTTATTTGTCTTCACTTCCCCCTCCCAACCCCCAACCCGAATTCCCTCTCACGTGTGCTTCTCTGCACACATGGCCGGGGGTCTAGGGTGGGGGGGGGCGTCGTCTCCTTGTTCATGTTTCAGACTTGAAAGTAGTATTCAAATGCAGCCGTATTTTACAGATTGGCAATTTTGCTATAATTAAGCTTCATGAATATGAAGATTCTTGTAGAATTCCCACGAAGCCCCATGGTGAGGATTTGCAATAAAATTCCTTCTCCGCTCTCTGTGCCCTATTAGAGTGTCGGTTTGGCTCAGTCGCAGCGTGATGTTTACCCCCAGGAAGGGCACACCACATATTAAATCATTTTTAAACCTTGGCAGAAGCGGTCTGAAAGGCACATTTGTTCAGACAGCTTGACACACATACAAAAAAGCAAACAACAACAAATACAAACAAAAAACACCCCAAAACAACAACAACAACAACAACAACAACAACAAATCCCCCTCCTCCCCTGAGAAGGTCAGTATATTCTCAGATCCAGGGATATTCAGAAATTAAAGGCTAGGGGCGCCTGGGGGGCTCAGTCGGTTAAGCGTCCGACTTTGGCTCAGGTCATGATCTCACGGTTCGTGGGTTTGAGCCCCATGTCGGGCTCTGTGCTGACTGCCAGCTCAGAGCCTGGAGCCTGCTTCAGATTCTGTGTCTCCCTCTCTCTCTGACCCTCCCCTGCTCACGCTGTCTCTCTCTCTCTCTCCTAGAAATAAATAAAACATTAAAAAATTAAAAAAAAAAAGAAATTAAAGGCTAAAGTTCAGGACCTGGGAGGAGGTGACATGTGTGGAACGGCCTGTGTCATGAATTCGTCTGCTGTGATTGGCTTCGTCCCTGCAGAATCTCAGAGTGAGATTCTGTAACTGTAACCGAAATGAGCTTTTTCCTCCTGGATGGCTCTCTTTTGATGGCTCCGGGCAGGGGATTGCCTCCCAATGGGTTCGTTCCCACCAAGAAGCAGCTCCTGAATTGGGGATCACTGTTGGTTTGTGCTTGTTCGTTTATTTCCTTTTGGAAATATGTGATACTTTCGTAGTTCAAAACTCAAAAAGTATTTTTCTTCTGAGAGAGAGAGAGAAAGAGAGAGAGAGAGTGAGCACGAGCAGAGGAGGGGCAGAGAGAGAGGGAGACACAGAATCCGGAGCAGCTCCAGGCTCCGAGCTGTCAGCACAGAGCCCGACGCGGGGCTCGAACTCACAAACCGCGAAATCATGACCTGAGCCGGAGCCAGACACTTCATCTTCTGAGCCCCCCAGGCGCCCCCAAATAGTATTTTTACAAGTATATGAAGGAAATTTGAGTCTCACCACAGACCCTCACCCTAGTTCTCCAGTAGGCATGCCCCACCTGTAAGTAGGTATCTGGGGTCATTGTCATTTCTACTGTTCTGTCCTGGGTGTTCTCTGTGCACACATACGCACACAAATGGAAGGCTACTGCTTTGTACCCTAGGGCTTCCCCAGGAGCATGGCGTTGGCTCTCGGGCTGGGACTCCCTAGTCTAACTGCCACATTCTGTCTGTCTGTGGGATCTCCAGGAAATCAGGGCCCCGTTGTTTCAGGATAAATTCTGCTGCTCTGTGCAGCTCCCCAGCTCCCCTGTTCTCAGCTGAAAGTAAAACCTTGGACTTGGTCCATTTCAATTTTTTTTTCCTTGTAGTTTGAAAGGCACTTGAACTAGCCCCCCCGATGTTGCTTTTAACATCTTTTACATTCTAAAAAGACTTGTACTCTGGTTTATTTGCTTTTTATTGTCTGTGAAAATGGCCCGAATAATTAGGCCAACAGAGAATTGCATCTTAAGGGCTAATTATTGATGGATTCCTCATGTCAGCCCGAAACTAACCTCTGGGGATGGAACACTGGATGGAGCTGTCTTGCCTATGGATGAAAGTGTCTCATGACTCTAAGCTTCAGTCCATCTCTGGTCACGCTGAGGTGACTTGTACCCTCTACCGCAGTTTAGGAAGATGGCCGCCCATGTCGGGCATGGAGATGCCCCCCGAATCGACTCTCTCCTGTCCCAGACTTTCTTATGCTGTAACATTTTGAAAGCCTTTAAAATGTTTTAGTAAGCAGTAAGCATTCTTATTTTAAAATTTCATTTAATTTTTAAAATAGTTGCTTCTATTTTTTTGATAGCCTTAAAATTCGGGGGGTATCGTATATGCATTTGGGGGGGCATGTGAAACAGTGCCTTCTATGCAGCTGAGACATAGGGTTTTCAACTCCGATCTGCGTTAGTTAATATGAAACGGGGCACCTCCCCCGATCACACCCTTACTTAGACTGTTGGTTTCTATTTCTTGCTTTCTTCGCCGTGGATGTGGAATGACCAAGCCTGGCCGTTTTGTCCCTGTGTCATATGCAATTAAACTCCAGGCTTTAAATTGCCACCATCAAAGATAGCCAGGGAGTCAATGATATTATTGCAGTTCATTGTCTCGAGGTAGAAGCCACAACAAAAGTGGTGCAGGAACGTGGCAGTGAGAGCACCGAACGATCTGTCGTGTCCATCATGGGCTTGTGCCGACAAACATACTTTGTACAGAAGCATCTACCGGTGCATCTTGGCTCTCCCTGTCAACATGAGGCCGGGGTGCGGAAATAACACGTAGAGCCCATCTGACGGTGCAGCTGCTAATGGAGCAAGTGACAATAGCTTTCGCTCAGGCACAACAGGGCTTGGCGGCGGGGGTTGCAAAACCAGATGAAAATCGTTCACATTAGGATCTTGAAGGCGCTTGTGAGAAGCCTGGAGGTCATCAGCATGCATTTATGAAAATAAAATAGAAAGTCTAATAAAAGTTAGAGGGTAACCCTTTAAAGGGGATACAAAGGACAAAATGAGACAAGAGTAATCTTTTAGGTTCCTGACAAAGGGAAGAGGCGAGAGGCATAATCCTCAAGCGCTCGGTTTGTGGCAGGACGTCGACACGCGTGTGGTGTGTATGGGACCGTGCGTCGCACAAAGGCAGGAGCCAGAGTATCTGTCGTCCTCTGGCTGCTTCAGAGCCTGCTTCAACTGTGATCAGCTAGCAGGAGTCCCCGTTCCCGTGGTCGTCTCCCCGGCTGGACTGAGCACCTTGGTGACAGAGGTGATAATTTCATTCATGAGGTTGCATCTTGACCCCTGGGCTAGAGCCTGGTACTTACTAAATGTGGGCAGCAGAGTAACAGGTCCTGAGGATGCCCACGTCCTCACTTCCAGGACCCTGGACAGTGCGAGTCCTTTGAAAAGGACTTTGCAGGTATGACTGAGGCCCTTGAGATGGGAGCGTGTCCAGGATTATCTCGGGGGGTCCCAGGTAAGCAGGGAACAGACTTTCCCTCGGAGTCTACAGAAGGCGCAGCCTTGCCAACAGCCAATGAGATCCATTTATGAATCTGATCTCTATTTCGGTAAGACAATACATTTGTGTTGTTGTCGTTTTACACATAATTAAACAATGTTTTTTAATGTTTATTTATTTTTGAGAGAGAGGGAGAGAGAGCAAGGAGGAGAGGGGCAGAGAGAGAGGGAGACACAGAGCCTGAGGCAGGCTTTGGGCTCTGAGCTGTCAGCACAGAGCCTGACGCGGGGCTCGAACCCAGGAACCATGAGATCATGACCTGAGCCGAAGTCGGAAGCTTGACCGACTGAGCCACCCTGACACCTCTAAATGTCTGTTGTTTGCAGCCACCAGGTTAATTTGTTGCAGCAGGCACAGGGAACTGTGCAGCAAGGAGCCGCTGTGGGCCGGGCCCCTCGCTGCCGAGGACCTGTGACGTTTGCTGGGACCAGAGCATTGCCAGCAGTCGCTGCTCCTGGTCCTATGCCCACACTGGAAAGGCAACATTTCGACCTAGAAATCCATTTCTATTCTAGCTGCTACACGGGGCTCTGCCTTCCGTATCCAGTGTTTGTGTTCATTCCCCTGACAGCCTGTGAGATTTGTACGGAAAAACAAAAAGAGCTTTAGCAGCCTTAGGACTATCATATAGGTGATTGGGTCAACAAGGAACATCTTTAGGGCCCCCTGGGTGGCTCAGTCGGCTGAACGTCGGACTTCAGCTCGGGTCGTGATCTCACAGCTCCTGGGTTTGAGCCCCACCTTGGGCTCGCTGCTGTCAGTGCAGAGCCTGCTTCAGGTCTTCTCTCTCCCTCTCTCTCTGCCCCTCCCCTGCTCTCCCCTGTGCTGTCCCTCTCCCTCCCTCTCTTAAAAATAGACATTAAAAAAAGGGAACATCTTTTTATGTGTGTAATGAGTATGTGTGGCATATTCCAGGCTTCCTCCTTGGGGGCCGGGCATGATGGCGTAGGTAAACATTGTCTAAATACCTCTGCCCCGACGAGGTGATAAACCCCCTCACCCATCTCACCGAAGCCCTTAGGTAATGATGAGTAGAAATATTGCCTCTAGAATAAAGGAGAATGTGACAGGGGGGTGGTAAGCGCTCACAGATGCTTGGAGGCCTTTCCCGAAGGAGAGGTTTTTGTTCTTGCATTTGACCTCTGGACACAGTCCAGTCAGAAGAAGAAAAAGTCCTCTGCCACAGTTCTGTGGCACCACCCAAATGCTTCCGTACCCCTCCCGTTCTCCGTGTCCCAGTAAGTCGTGTCGTTTCCCCTGTGGGCTTCTCGCCGCTGCTGTTGGAGCAGGGGACACACGGAGGCAGAAAGGTCCGAGCCCCCTGCAATCTCTAGGGGTGCACCTGGACCGAACGTTACTCTCCCCTCCCCCCAGGTCTCTCTCCGGAAGGTAGCACCAACAGGTTGGGACAGGTGAGGCAAAGTGGCGGCCGTGGCGGCTGAGCCCGAGAGGACCCCGCCTGGCCTGCGGTGTCCTGCGCACAGCAGTCCCTCTGTCCGTGACATCGCAGTGGCGGCCACCTCTCACCTCCTTCCTAGGCTCCCTCTCACTCGGACCTTCCGGGCCGTGTGGTCGTCCACCGCTGCTTATTCCTGCGTGCATGCCATTGTTCTCATTTCCAGCTGGTTCTATCGGGGTTTCGTTGCCAGGGCACAAGGAACCTCACTTACATTCAGAGCAGGCATTCAGCTGATAGACAACCATGTGACATTGTTGTTAAATATATATATTTAAAAATGTTTATTTATTATTTCGAGAGAGAGCATGAGCAGGGGAAGGAGCAGAGAGGGGGACAGAGGATCTGAAGCAGGCTCTGCGCTGAGAGCGTGGAGTCTGACACGGCTCGATCCCACAAACCATGAGATCATGACCTGAGCCAAAATCAAGAGTCAGATGCCTAACCGACTGAACCACCCAGGCACCCCTGTTGTTAAATATGTTTAAAAAAATCCTTCTGTACCATTTGGGAAACAGAAATCGTCTACTTATTGAGACTACAAAGGATCTAACGGCTTTGCCCCGTGGAGGCCATGGATGTGGTGAGGACGTGGGAGTGGGGCTTTTGTAGATGTGGACAGGGACGGAGGTTAGAGGCAGGGATGCATGTGATGTGGTGCCCCTGCTGCTCGGGGGTGGTCCGGAGTGGGGGAGACGTGAATGGGTGAGGGGCTCAAGGCAGTGGAAGGGAGCTGGGAGGGGGGGTCAAGATAACAGTCCATTAAGTCCAGGCCACAGATTAATTGCTGGCATTTTCCAGACCCAGCCCAGATACCTCCTCTGCAGCCATGTGCAGAGGCCCACAGACAGTCTACTGAGTGGAAAGGTCGTGAATGTGTCTGATGTAAAATCATGGCTCGTCATTGGGCTGGGACTGGAGCAGCTAATGGGCCATCACCCCAGCAGTTTCTAAAAATCAGAAATCTAGGAGTTATCTGGTAAACAGTCGGTGCTACAGCTTTGGTGACCTGTCGAGTTGTAGTGTGTGTGCCTGTGTGTGCAGATGTGCACAGTCAGGAATAGAGGTGGAGGGAGATGTGAAATGATTTCATTTAATTAATGCTTTGTGTGATTGTACAGGTTGTTGAGTATTTTACATTTTTTAGTGTTTATTTTTGAGAGAGAAAGAGACAGAGTAGGGTAGGTGCAGAGAGAGAGGGAGACACAGAATCCGAAGCAGCTCCAGGCTCCCAGCTGTCAGTACAGAGCCCGATGCGGGGTTCAAACCCATGAACCGTGAGATCGTGACCCAAGCTGAAGCCGGATGCTTAACCGACTGACCTACCCAGATACCCCAGGTTGTTGAGTATTTTATTTTTTATGCTTATTTATTTTTGAGAGACAGGGAGAGACAAAGCACAAGTGGGAAAAGGAGCAGAGAGAGAGAGGGAGCCACAGAATCTGAAGCAGCTCCAGGCGCTGGGGTAAGGAAACCAGACCCTGGGCAATGGTTTATGTAATGGAAAGATTTCTTGGAGGGCAAATTTATTTAGTTATAATAAAAACTCACATCAAATTTGTCAGAGTATTTTAGATGTTACTTTGTATTATTAACTGAAAACTGATGTTTGATCAGCTTTTTTATTGAACTGTTAGATTTGAAGCATTTAATGGGCTGTTTATGGCTGTTTTCTCAAATATGTCTGATGGAGAAACAAAAATTCAAAATCACCTTGTGGAAAGAAGGGTGTAATTATCAGAGAAATGGGTATACCTACACACCTAGAGACTAAGGCAAAGATTGTTGCATTTGTAATATAACAACATGCTGATTGGCCTTTCTAAGCCGTAATTATAGAGTGCACATCTTTACAGTAACGTTTGGCTGATGCCAGTCTTTTAAAAAATTTTTTTTTCAATGTTTATTCATTTCTGAGAGAGAGAGAGAGAGAGAGAGAGAGGACAAGCAGGGGAGGAGCAGAGAGAGAGAGAGGGGGAGACACAGAATCTGAAGCAGGGTCTAGGCTCTGAGCTGTCAGCACAGAGCCCGATGCGGGGCTCGAACTTATGAACAGTGAGACTATGACCTGAGCTGAAGTCAGATGCCTAACTGACTATGCCACCTAGGCACCCCTGGCTGATGCCAGTCTTGTGAATTTTAACAACTCCTGTAATGCAGAAGCCGATAAAGTGATAATTATAGGGTTGGAAAACTTAACCTTCACAATGGTAGATCAGGTTGGCCCAGTGAATATTCATGGCTTGAACTTTCCCTCCTTTAAAAAGCCAGAGCACAATTTAACACAACTTTGTGTCTTTAAAGGGTTATAGATTCTCAGCAAGAACGCACTGGGTCTTAGCTAAGGTCTAAGCTAAAAAGGGTCATAGCTAAGAGCAAAGAGAGGCTTTGGAAGAAGACCCCGGGGGCTGGGTGGGCGTGCAGTGTCCCCTCACACGTACATACCTGGCAGGATGCCTGCACGTTGGGGGGCGGGCACTGAGCTGCTCAGAAGTTCTGGTTGCTCCTGGGGGGCCAGTCCACTTCTCCCTGGAGAGTCTAGAAGGGACGGGAAGGAAGAATCAAAGGTTTTGTGCTCCCTGGCCTTTGGAGCAGGCGTGTCCGCCCCCCTGAAATTCAGCACATGCCAGGTCTCCGTGTTCCGTTTATTTCGTGTTCCATTTGCCCTGTAATCCTTTCTATATTTTATGTTCGAGGTCACTATTCCTGTCCTCTCTAAATATTTTATCCCAGGAAGAAAAACTAAGGTGAGCTCAGAGAAAAGATGTGAAGTTTGGAGGAAGTTCAGTGGGCACAGAACTCACTCTAGACCAAGCCAATGACTCATTTTTTCTCTTCAGGAACAAGAAATCAGAAGTCAGGGTACCAGTGAACACCTGCTTCTTTTGGTGATTTACAGGGTAGTTAAGTTCTGGGCCTTATGCTCCAGCCATATGTCTCTCTCTTCGGTCGTGATGCTTTTCCCAGCCGACTTCCTTCCTTGGCTGGAACAGCACGGTGGCACTTTATCCCGGCTTCCTCCCTGACAAGGGCCTCTGTGGTTAACACAGCGATTTCATGGCCCGGAGCATCATGGCCCAATGTGTAGTTTTCATTACACAGTATCCGCTCTGTACCTGATATAGACCATAGAGGGTACATCTTTAATGTCACAAGACAGTTTTTTTAATGTTTATTTTTAAACATTTTTGAAATGTTTTTGAAAGAGAGAGAGAGAGAGAGAGAGAGAACACACATGAGTGGGGGAGGGGTAGAGAGACAGGGAGACACAGAATCCGAAGCAGGTTCCAGGTCCTGAGCTGTCAGCACAGAGCCCGATATGGGGCTCAAACCCACCAACTGTGAGATCATGACCTGAGCTGAAACTGAATGCTTAACCGACTGAGTCACCCAGGTGCCCGACAAGACTGTTTACATAATCCATTGCTTTGGAATATCTCATGTACAAAACAACATATTTTTTAGTTTAAGGACCATTTTCTTTCCTTCTTGCCTCCACCCCTCCTCCTTTCCCATGAATTGCCTTTAGTTTACTGAGAAACCATGCAAATACACTTTCATGGTAAAAAGCTCCTCTTTTTTGGGGACACCAGGTGGCTCAGTCAGTTAAGCATCCGACTTCGGCTCAGGTCATGATCTCAAAGTTTGTGAGTTCAAGCCCCATGTCATGCTCTGTGCTGACAGCTCAGAGCCTGGAGCTGCTTCAGATTCTGTGTCTCCCTCTCTCTCTGACCCTCCCCCACTTATACTCTGTCTCTCAAAAATAAATAAATGTATTAAAAAATTTTTAAAATTCCCCTCCCCCACCGTGTGTCTTTTTTTGGCTAAGTTGAGTTGGATGTTAAAGTGAATGGGATAAGTTACCTGTATGATAACTACATGGTGGTTAGGCCCTTGCCCCAGTACCACCAGATAAGGACCATGTTTTGCTCAGACAGACAAAGGGATGCATGTTTATTACGTGAGAGAGGTTGGGGGAACGTTGTGCTCCTGCCAAATGGCTGGGGGGTTTGGGCACCCCTGTTACTTACTTGTTCTCACTTTACTGGTGGATATAAACTAACTAGTGAGTGCCTTTAATAGGGTGGCATTGAAGCCTCACAGTATTCCATATATATGGATCGACTTCCATTTTACTCCTTTCCCATAGTTCCGCTAACAGGCTTCTGCGCTCCGGCCAGGTTTCATCTTTCTGTATCATCATCTCTAACAACAGCTTTTGCTCTTGGCCCATGGTTTGCATGGCTCTTCTTCGGGGACTTTGTATTCAATTCCTACATCTTTGTGGCTCGAAGGCCTATGTAGCATATTAAACCAAAACCATGAGAAAGTCCGTGAGCTGTTATTCCTGCGCTGGGCAGTTTCCTTAATTGCTGTAGTTTCAGGACATCAAACAACCACCAGAGAAGGAAGAAAAGGGGAGACGTTAGGGAGAAAAGTTGTAGAAAGAGAGTAATAAATTCTTTATGAAAGACCCAATTAGACTGTTATACTAGGAAAATGTCATTGCTTTGACAGCTCCCATTGTGTGTTTCAGTGGCCAAATCTGGAAGAAAACGATGCTCCCCCCACCAAGTCTCCTTATTTGTAAAATGTAGCAAAAGACTGAGTTGCCTGGCTTTTAGTTACTTCAAAAATAATTTTATAGGAGTGCCTGGGTGGCTCAGTAGGTTAAGCGTCCGACTTCGGCTCACGTCATGATCTCATGGTTCATGGGTTTGAGCCCTGTGTCGGGCTCTGTGCTGACAGCCAGCTTGGAGCCTGGAACCTGTTTCAGATTCTGTGTCTCCCTCTCTCTCTGACCCTCCCCTGCTCATGCTGTCTCTCCCCCTCTCTCAGAAATAAATAAAACATTAAAAAAATAATTTTATAAATCTTGTAGTTCTTTTAAATCCGTTGTTTTGAGACAGAGAAGTGAGGGGGGCAAAGGGAGAGGAAGAGAGAGAGAATCTGAAGTAGGCTCCATGCTGTCAGCACAGGGCCCAACGTGGGGCTTGGTCTCATGACCCTGAGATCATGACCTGAGCTGAGATCAAGAGTTGGGAGCTCAACCTACTGAGCTTCCCAGACACCCATTAAGTCTATTTTTAAGTGAAAAAATGTCATAAATGTCCTCAGATTGTAAGTTGTATATCCTTTGGCTTCATGTTCCAGGATTTTCATGTTTGTACATCCACTCAGGAGGGTGTTAACTACAGACAGATCACCTCAGTCCTTCCTCAAACACTGTTGCTACAGGGAGAAATGTCATAAGGTCTGAGTTCGGCTTTATACTCTTATTAGAAAGAGTAAGTTCGTTCATCCCTCCCGAAAGTATTTATTGAGCATGTACTATGTGGTGGCTTTTCTCGCTCTGTCAGGCTGTCACATCTAAGCAGAGCTCTGAAACCGCCCACATTTGAGTCTTTGTCTTGGACTTGCTGAATCAGAACCACCGGCCTGGGCCTTGGGAAGTAGGATGGTTAACAGAATCCAAAGTCCACAATGACTTTTTTCTTTATTTTTTTTCCAGTTTGATTAAGCAATCATTAACTTCCATCACTGTATGGTGTAAGGTGCACAGCCTGTTGGTTTGATTACATCTATTGTGAAATGGCCATCACCACAGGTTTAGTTAACAGCCGTCACCTCTAACAGATGCAGTGGAAAAAAGTAGAAAACAAGTCTCCTTGCATTGGGAGTTCTCAGGATCTCTCAGCTTTCCTGTGTGTCGTGCAACAGCGTTAGCTGTAGTCATCACCTTGTGCATCGTATCCCCGCACGCATTTATCTCATAACTGGAAGTTCATACCTTGGCCCAACGATTCTTACGCACAGGGGCCTGATCGCCCCAGCAGAGCAGATGTGGACCAAAGGGAGTGTGCTGGGCAGTCAGGACAGAGAGTGCAGACCTGGGAGCGTAATCAACCCAAGTGCGTTGTCTCGGTCTTGAAGCTGGACGTCCAAGGTCAAGTTGTCAGCAGGGATGCTTCCTCCTGAGGGCTCCCTCCTTGGCTTGTAGACGGCCACCTTCCTGGCCCCACTTCGCATGGTCTTTCCTCTGTGCGCATGCCCCTGGCATGGGCTTAAATGACCTCTTCTCACAAGGACACAGTCAGGTTATATTAGGACCAACTGCGATGCCTCCTTTTAACCGAAACTCTGTAGAGAGCCTGTCTCCAGATACAGTCACATTCCGACTGTCACATTCTGTCACATTCTGTCAGGGTCAGGACTTCAGTGTATGAGTGGGGGTGTGGGCATTGTGACAGGCTGGACTGGCTGCACTCTTAGCTGGTGTTTCTGGGCTGCTCTGTGAAATGCTAGTAGCTGGACTGTGGACATGGTTCTCTCACCCGAGAGCCTCACGCTTCTGTTCTGGCCCTCGGGATTCCTCCCAGGGAGGCCTATGTAAACTGAGTCAAACCTAAAGCGTCTCAAGCTGTTGGATCATGACACTCCAGTATTTGCAAGCTTCCTGTTGATAACTCGTGGCTCGCTCATAAAATATGTTTTCCATCTGAGTTAGAGACAATAAAACAAGCAGCCAGGCCCTTGACCGAAGGCCACCCAAGTATGAGTTAGAGTTGAGAATATCAGCTTGTTTCACTTCAAGATATCGAACGATATTAAATGTCTATTTACATGTAGTAACCATCATGCACATTAATTCATACAGATATGAGCTGCATTTAAGAAGAATTTTACTATATTCCTCTCTACACTTCCTCCGTCCACCCATCCATCTGCTTGCCATCCACTGGAAAACATTTTATTCTGTTCCAGATGCTGTGCTACATGCCAGAAACACAGGTCACCCCTGATCTGTACAGTTGCTGCACAGAGTCTGGGCTCCAGGCTCTTATCAGGGCATATATGACCCCCTCACTGGCTCTCTGGGGTGCTGGCTGCCAGGATCACGGCAGGTATATCATGGTCACAGGAGACCTTGTAAAAAGGCTTCATCATAGACTCGTCACTCATCTCCAAAACCAACATCTTCTGTGAGTGGGGGTAGAGACCGGGGTTCTAGACTGTTGAATCTCTGCAATTTCATCTCTTGTGGCTTCTCACGGGAGCTTTCCACCATGACCAGGGGCCATCCTTCCCTACCATCCGCCCCCACTGCTGTGCTCACCCCCAGGGCTTCTCTTCATCTTGTAGCCCAGCAGCGGCACCTCCTCCACTGTGAAGCCCTCTTAGCGGCGAAAGCCAATGTAGAGACTTTCATTTCAGTTCCTTCTGGGTTATGGAATGCTGTTGTTCCAAGATACATGACCTTGGACAAATTACTTCACCTCTCTGAGCCTCCATTTTCCATTCCAAGAGCCTAAGCATGAATAATAACCATTAGATTGTAATGACACCACAAGGATAAATGAGAGAATGCCTGTAAATCATCCTGGGCAATATTGGCACATAGTAGGCCCACAGGAAATGGAACATTCTCCCATGGTTTGTGTCAGCCATTGAATAGTGCTACTTTCTCTAGGTCAAAAGAAGTAGAGCAACAACCACAACGATTAACAAAAAAAAAAAAAAGAAAGAAAAAGAAAAAGAAAGAAGGTGAAACATTAAAAAAAACCCTGCGACACATTGGTCTTTTTTTTTTTCCTCCAAGTGCATCATAGATTTATTCAAAGGAGCAATGTTTGCCCTTTACTTGTTTTTGGTCACGCAGTGTCTGGCAAAGAGAGCAGTCTGCACATAGTAGATGTTTACTACCTACTGTTAAAGGGTCTTGCCCCGCAAGGGTGGAGTAGTGAGTGTGACAGTGCAGTGCACGCATTGGGAACGTGTATTCCTGAAGTTATGCTCCAGTTTCAGTTCGTACGATATCCTTCACCAGTTGATGCCGTGTACTATGTGGATATGTTTTGAAAACTGATGCTATTACTTATAATTTTCAAGGGCCCTAGGAGTGATTTGACTATTATTATTTTTTGCTACCATATGTCTTTGAAACACATGCTAACTTGGCTTTTACCAACGTATCTCCATTTTGGAGCAGAAAAATCCACTGAGTTGGAACCAAATAGATTCTTCTCTGACATCTTAAGATCAAGGTATTCTAGAACTTCCCTTCTAGATATTTTCAATCGTAGTAAGTCTTTTGTGATACATACTTACAAGAAGGAAAGGAAAACACCTGCTTTGAAAGTCCGTGGCCTCTGATGACTAAAATGAAACACCCAGAAAAGCATTCTGGTTTGTCTCCATTGAGTGTCCGTCTGCCTGACATAAATGTGACCTGGCCAGGGGGCATTAATACATGAAATGTGAGCCCCTTTGGAGCATCTGGAGGAAGAGGAGGCACCCTTGAGTACTTACTCAAGATGCCTTTCCTACAAGTAGCTTTAGTGTCTTGCCCGTCTTCCCCTTTTTCACGTCCAACAGCCATGCCATTGCGGTGACATAACCTTAAATGTCCGGCACACAGACCACACTGATGTGGCCACCAAGACCATAACGTGCTAGATGCGTCTTACCCACATTGCCACACCCTGTCCACTGCTGTAGAAGAACCTTTCCACATTTAATAAAGGCAAGAGAACACACAAACATTGACTTACACTTACAACACTTTCTGCCATGGGTTTGCCTACGGATTACCGGGGGCAGGCATTTTACAGATGGATGGGCTCTCTCTCTCCCTTAAGCTGTAGGATTTCCTGCACGCATACTCTTCCCATGTGAGCACAATGGAGTGGGTAGCAACAGATTATATTTCTTTCAGAAAGTGGAAATGTTTTCCTAAATTGCTTTCACATACTGTTTGAAAGCATTGTAGAGTTTCTTAGCAGCTTATCCAACATCTCCCCACTGGAGAGGGGAGATGTGTGTGTGATGTATTTTTTGTGTGTTGTATGTGATGAGTGTGTGTTTTGTGTGTGGTAAATGTGTGGCATGTGTGTGTGTGACGTGTATGTGTATTTTTTTCTTGTGTGTGGCATGTGTGTAGTGTGTATGATGTGTGGGTGTGGGTTTTTTTGTATGTGGTGTGTGAGGTGTGCATGTGATGTGTGCGTGTTTGTGTGTGGTACGTGTGGTGTGTGGTATGTGTGTGATATGTATGTGTGTGCGGTGCATGTGTGTGTGTGTGTGTGTGTGGTGTGTTTTGAGGTGGGAAAGGCAGGGGAAGCAGGACAGAGAAAAAAGAGGCTATTTGATCTGTTCTTTTTCTGCCTTTTTCCTTTCTCTGTAAACCTTTGTGGGTTTATGAAGCATTAATGGGAAATTGGGTCCTTGCACCCATGACAAGTGTCTAAAGCAACGTCTCCTGCCCTCACCTTCTTTTCCTTCTTCCCTGTGCTCCCTTTGCCTCAGCAGCTGCCTTCCTAGAAGACCCAGCCCCCCCCCCCAACCCCCATCAGGCATTGGCTGTCCATGAACCCAACCGACTTTCTTCGTAGCTTCAGATTATTTACTTCTCCTACCACATTTCTGGCTCAAGTTGTATGGCGCAGTTCACACACCGAGGGAGGCTGCACCTCTCCCCTCTTTCCCTCATTTGCAGGAAGCTGTGGACCAGGGGCTGTTGGGGCCACACAGGTGTGAGGGGCACGGACCAGAGTCGACTCTGGATCTGTCTGACTTCAGCTGATGTTGGCATTGAGCATGGTCACTGCTGTGGGGCGGGGTCTGCGCATCCCCCCGCCCCGTGGCCCCATCATCGGGGAGGAACCCCAGCGAGCCGCGGGCTGCAGCATCTCCTGCGAGAGAAAGGGCGTCTTTGCCTCCAGCTCCGCTCCCAGGTTCCACCCCTCCCACATTTTTTTCTGCCACTTGCTCTCCTCGGCTCCCCTCCTGATGGCTGCTCTGAGGCAGGTTTTCTCCAGTCGCACACTTGCCCCTGCTTTGCATTCTGCATGGTGGTAACAGCAGGCTCGGAGGCTCATTAAGGGAACTAATCAATTCCATGCCCCGCACTAGCACTGCAGATCACCGCACGGGCAGAGCCATTAGCAAGTCGGTGCATTAACACATGGCATTTCCATGAATCAATATGGAGCCCATGTAGAACAAGCATGTGTGTGTGCTTTTTCTCCCATTAAGAAAAACGGATGCCAGAAACAACTTTTCAGATGTTTTCAGGAATGCCTTATTGGAAGGAGAAAAGATTTTATTTCTTTTCTGCAAAATCATGCTCTGTGTGGGCCCACTGTGGACCGGGATAGCTTTTCTTTCTCCTGGGACTGTGTCATCCGGGGCTTAGAATTTGGAGTCAGGCCCTCAGTAATCACGGTGCACAAAATGCTTTTTAAAGCATCGCAGTGACAACAGCAAAAAAATCCTGTACGGATGGAGAGCACGCTACTTTACACATGGGGACTTGCTCTAAAATAGATATCATATTTAATATTAGCTAAAGTCTGTGCTCAAGGACTGATCCTTCCATATGGGCTCTTCTGTCATTAAGAGTTCTTTCAAAATAGTATAATTTTCCAGCCCACGTAAATTAAAAATTAATAATACCGGCTGGAAGCGTGGTTGCTGAAAATGAATTCAAGTGCATTTCCCCACCGGTGACATACTGCTTATGCCTTGTCAGGAGCTAACATGTAAATATCACGGGATCTTAAAATTGCCCTCACTTCTACTGAAGGGCTTCAGAGGGAAATTTGAGTAAGGAGCTCAGGCTTCCTGTTTACTGGACAATGTATGTAATTTGACAGTGGTGGGAGGAAAATAGACTTCTAGTCCTAAAATCCATGAAGACAAGAGAAGTGGTGTATTTTTGCATTCCTTGCTTCCTCCAGACACGGGTGAATTTCTGCTTCACTTGGTCACTGGATACGAAAGGAATGTGTGTAAGGGAGATCACGGCTACTTGGGGAAAACGGGCGCAGGGTGTTTAATGTGATGACCCGAAAAATTCCACACATGGAAATCCCCTTCTGAACAGCCGCCGCAGAAAGGAAGGCTGCCTCGGAGTATTTTAAGAATACTTCCATCATCTCAACGGCCTCTAAAACAAGCATTCTGTCAGTGTAGATCAGGAAGAAGGGCCTCTTTCTATTTTTAAAAAATACACAACGTTCCTATTTTTCATATTTTTCTAGCCTGTAATTACTCTTAATCAAAGTACAACAAATAGTAAGCAGTAAAAATGAAATAAATGTGGAGACACTTTGCCAATAACGAGGAGAGAATGTTCCATCTGTGTAGCCGCGAGTTAAATGGGTGTAATTACTGCTCATTTTTCTCGTAATTGCTGAGTTATTAGTTTAAAGCTTACACCCAACTGGTGTACAGTGAATACTACCCCTTCCCTAATTACACCCCAGCCTCGCCGAGCTTGAAATCAGGGAACACAAGAGCCGAGAGGATGACCTGAATTAACCCCGAGTGCTTGCCGAGCACTGTGACTGTCTGTTTAATTTGGATTTGATAAACTCTGGGGTCCCTTGCCACCCAAATATCAAACCATAGTGCTCGTCATTCTGTTTCAAGTTACAATTTATGTTTGGCCAAAACTCTTGAATCCATTTCCACTGACAAACTCAGGAGGTTATTGTTGCTAGAAGTGATCCAAGCCAACGTCCCCCTTTGCATTGCACGCACTACAGTCAGACACAGTTTATTTATGTGCAGGGTTATAGTCCGCCTTGTTATCAAGGAAATTCCACTGGAAAGTTCAGGATTACATGTGGGTGGAGATACCCGATGGCACAGATCACACAGCAGGGCACGTATAGAAAAGAAGACCCCTCCCTCACCATTTCTGTTTGATATGAGTTGGAGCACTAAAGGCACATAGAGCTGCGATTTATTAATTCTTCGAACATGTGGTCTTATCTCTAAGGCTCACGTAAGAAAGACTAACCTCGGTTATAGTCTCATTAGAAAAAGGAAGTCTGTAGATACTTTTGCCTATGACTTTTGTGGCAAGAGTGGGTTTTTCTGGGTTAATTCTGTCTGGATCCCTCTTTCTGTCTAAACGTCACCATTAATGCCATTGGACAAAGACAACATTTGAGTGACGGAGGTAGGCTTGCTCTGTATTGATCACTGAGATCTTGGGGCATTCTTAATGAAACCTGACTTTACAGCGTGCTGCTGGAGACGGATGACAGGAGCATTTATTTGAGGGGTGTATTCTCAGGTCATGGAGTATTTGTTGAACGAGATGCCATGCACGGAAGCCATGAGCTTCCTAGACCAAAATCCTCAGACTGGCATGGTGTTTCTTTTCTCAGCAAGTCATTTGAGTTACAGAGGAGGAGACAATGGAAATACAGCGTGTTATGTTCATTTCATTCCCTTTAGCCTAAGTGATAGCAAGGCATAGTTTTCTATGCTAGAGATACGACTCTGAAAAAAAAAAAAAAGAATCACTATGGTAAAATTTGGTATGGAATATTCCCTGGCTTACACCTCACACTTTCAGAAAAAGGGAAGATGAGGAAAGGCCTTAGTGGTTATTAGAAAACGTAAAATCAAAGTCATTTTCATTCCTTGGCTGCAGGAGCAGCAAATCCCACCCCAGCCCTGCCCCCACCTCTCTCTGCAGAAGAGAAAGAATATTTAACCTCTTGCTTGAGATAAGCTGGTGAAAATCATGGAACTGTATTTTAACAATCTTGCTTCTAAGCCCCCGAGACCTGCAGTATCCCAGATCCTCTGAGCTCCGCATAAATGTCTTTGCTGCCAGATAGGGAGTGCATTACGCATAATCCTTTGGTTGTGCTAGCCAGCTGGGGAGCAGAGATAGGGAATGTTGAGGTTTACTGCTTTAAAATGGTGCCGATACTTCACCCAAAAGCAGAGAAATGAAATGAGTATTTGCATAATCTATCAGAGTTCCCCAGCTTTCTTTCCATCTTCTTATCATGTTTTAAAAAATCTATTAAGAGAATATTAGAACAAAACATATTTTCCTCTTCAGAGAATTCATTTTGCCTCTGTCTTTGGTCTTACAGGGCTTTTCATTTGTTTTAACTTTTTACGCAGGTTTTTTTTGTTTGTTTTTTTTTTTTGTTTTGTTTTTTTGCTTTGTTCCTACTATTCTCTGTTTGAGTCAATAGCACATTTAGGTTGATTCTTTTGACCTGAAGACTTAGTTCGGAGCAATCTTAAAATTATTATCTAAAAAGATCCTACATAAATGCAAGTGTGGACATGGTGATGTCTTATCTCCTGGAATTGAAACAGAGAAACCAACATTCACTGTGTCAATGGCATTTTAATTCCATGTTAATTTCTCATGTCTCCTTAAAAGAACTTGGTGAGGTTAGTTCTGGAGGTGTTGAAGGGACACCACTGGCAGACAGCCACCCATTCAAACACACAGGCACCCCACCCACCCCCACACTCAGACACGTACACTCGTACGTTAACGTTGACACACACTCAAACATGTTCACTGAAGACATACAGACACACATTGGCGACACACGCATACACACACAGATGCACACACACACATACCTACACAACTCTGAAGGCAATAAGCCTTCTTCCTAGATTCTGGGCTGCTAAGCTCGCTGGCCAGCCTGCTGCCCTCACTCCCTCTTTCTCTGTTACATTATATTCATGAACTCTGTTTTCTAAATCTTCCCTTTAACTTCTTAGCAATTGGTAGTCTGGACCATCGTACTGAAACTGCTCTCTTGACAGTCACTGATGATGATTTAATCGTGAAATCTGGTGGTGACCGCCCCGCCGGACCTCGCTCGAGCGGTTGACCTCGTTGGCCATCCTACCCCTCTCAACCTGAGACCCCTCCTGCCCTTGACATTCTGTCGCCCCCCTTGACCTTCTTCACTGCCCCTCCCTCTGCTGCTGACGGCCTTCCTCTCCATTCTCTTGCCCCGGCTGCCCCTTGTCTGTGTCCCGTCCTCCTTAAACTCTGACCTCTGGGGCAGGTCCCCAGTGCATTCATTGCTTTGTTCCCCAAGTAGGTACCGAGCCTCTTGTACACGCGGGGGGGCTGTGGATACAACAGAGAACAATCAGGATGAAGCTTCTGTCCTCAGGACGCCTGCCTTCCGGTGGGGGAAGGAGACTCACTGCTATTACAGTGAACGTGTGGACTGTGGTGTGATTGCTGCTGAGTGCTGCGGAGACCAGCAAACGCAGTGTGATCAGAGGTTTTAGACTATTTACTACTTGCAGTAGAATGATGGGTGAAGGCCTCTTGGAGAGGTGGCTGTCTAGACGGACGTGAAGGGAAGAGATGGGAATATCTTTGGAGGAGGAGCCTTCTGGGCAGGCAGGAAGTAGAAAATTAGTGCTATTACGTTTCCATAGCAGAAGCCACACAAAGCCCCGTGGCTGAGACCATGAGAGCGTCACACTACGGTCACAAGGTCCCACTGCGTGTGCACAGATTGTGGGCGCAGTTCCGTGGCAGGGGCAGCGAGCTGTCCCTGCAGGTGGTGTGCATGCCACGAGGAACGGCTGTTCCCTAGTCATCTTTAAATAGAGGAGCTTACATTTTGTATCTTGGAGACTTAAAAATTTTTTTTCTTAACATTTATCCATTTTTAAGAGTGAGAGAGACAGAACATGAGTGGGGGAGGGGCAGATAGCGAGGGGGACACAGAATCGGAAGCAGTCTCCAGGCTCTGAGCTGTCAGCACAGAGCCCTATGCAGGCCTTGAACTCACGGACCACGAGATCATGACCTGAGCTGAGGTTGGATGCTTACCTGACTGAGCCACCCAGGCACCCCGAGATTTTTTTTTTTAAAGGGATATATCCCAGTATACTTGAGAATTAATAGCTGCTGTTTTTTTTTTTTTTTTTAATTAGTCTAAGCTTGTGTTTTCCATATATGGTCCTCTCCAAGGTACAGACTCAAAGGTCTTCTCTTGAACATTCCCTCCCACAACTCACTCATCCCTCTTGGATTTGCTCTATTTTTCCCCATCAAATTATTCTTTCCCTACAGTCCTAACTGATGCTCTTTATGTGTAATGATCTCATCCCCAATTTCTAGCTCATTTCCTCCTTTCTTCCCACTCACGTAATTGCCCAAATGGAAAAATCGGTATGTGTACTTTCTAAGGACATAAAGATGGATATAAAGGCTTCCCACTAATATATTGAGATGAACACATTTCTTGATGCTGGGATTTTCGAAAGAATCGTTTTAGGTTTATTTATTTGCTTTATGCATATTTTATTTTATTCATTGCTTATGTAATTTATTTCAATGCTATTTTATTTCCTGGACCTGTTGATAGTGAGTAGTGGGTGACAGGTTTGAAATTATGGTCGCTCTGTCGCCTCTGAGTTGTGGGTCTTCGTGCTCACAGAAGTGATGTGAAGGCAGTTTGTGGTCTCATCTTGCAGTCATTGCCTGCCCCCAGGGCCACCGCCATTTGATTGTATGGGCTATGCGTTCCTCCATGACCGTGTGATGGATGCTATAGAAGAAATCATTTCAGGCTGTACTTTCCTTCTGAACCAAGTATCACATTCAGAAGTGCAATCTATTAAAGTAATTGTCATTCAGCATTTAAAAAAATTCTCTGGTGGTGATATATTAAATAAGAGAGAAGCACAGACTGGGAAGATATCAATAAACAATTTAAAGACTATTTTGGATAACAAATCGATATGGAACAATGAATGTAGGCAGTACGAGGAAATGGGTAATTAACTCTCCTACATGCTCTTTTGCAAAATCTCTGGGAATAAATTCTCTTAGGACAAATAAAAGGGCGGAGTGCTGCAGGCGAATACCTTCAGCACGTGATCTGAGTGTTTGTACCGAACGTGATTCAGGTACTTGTGGGTCAGGATGTGCGAGTGGAAGTCACGCCTCCTCAAAGGGGGCTCACACTTGGGTGGCCTCTTCTTTCCAAAGCTATTGCACAAAGTCAGGACTGAATAAAAACTACAGGTTTAGAAATGAAGAGTGAATAAGAGCACTTGTGTTATTCCAAGTGAGCAATTTCAGTGCTGTAGTATGATCAGTCATGTCCTCTCGGTAGGCACAGTGCATGATTTCATGTTGGACTTAGTATTTGATACACTAGGGGTGGTTATAATATCCCATGTTTGTGCTACACAAACAAGGACCATTAGGCACTTTGTATGTCTTACCTCTTTAGTGTGTGTGTTTGTGTGTGTGAAACAACCCTTTGACGTGTGTATGTATATAAGACAATTCTAGTGTGTGTGTATACACACATGTTTTATATGCATGGTCAGAGCACAACCCATTGTTATGTATATATGTGCACATACATGTGTACTTATGTTTACACGTTTGCATGTATATATGTGTACACATATGTAAGGGAGTGTGTGTGTGCATGTGCGTGTAAAGTGATCCTGCTGAGTAGCCACTGCTATTCTTCCCATTTTACGGATGGGAACTCCACTTGTTGGGAGCCCATGTCTACCGGGTGAGGACTTGTGGGAGCACCAAGGACCCCTAGCCTGTAGGGACCGTACTTTATCACTCTATATAGACAACTCTGATGGGCCACTATGTAAGTGAGTGGATTTTCTCTTCAGTTATGCTTTTAAATTTGGCCACTGATAAAAATGCCTGTCTAATCAATGCTTAGAAGTACTCTCAGGATGATCCTGATGAAGAGGTAGAAAGAAGAGCTCTGCTTTCACCTCTTCCAGGCACTCCCTTCCTCAGCCCTTAACCTCCTGCACTCCTGCCCCAGGTCAGGACTCAAGGATTGCCTTCATTGCCTGGAAGAGATTCAGGGCTTTTCCTTGGTTAATAGTTACAGTCTCAGTCTGTTAGTCTTCATGTTTTTGTGGGATAGTTGGTACAGCAAATAAAATTTAAAAGATTTTATATTTAGTATGGTTTTTCTGATTCAACCACAAATAGCTATAAACTCTTCTGACCTCCCATATTCTATTTAGTGTCTCTAGGTATACATTTATTGAATGCTTGCTATGTGATATTCTGTGCCAGGGTCCAGAGATGGGGTCCTCATGGTTCTTATGGTCCAGGAGATAAATAAATTGCTACCAACCACAGTATGATGTATGTCCTGGGTCTGTGAACATGGCTATTGGTGACTGCTGAGACCAGCCATCACCGAAGAATAGGTACTAATCAGGAAGGCTAGAGAGGAAAGGGCATTGGGAATGTCAGAGCTGCTATATGCAGATTCATGGGATTATGTGTGTGACGTGTGTCCACAGTAACATATTTATTTGTTCTTTGTTTCAAAGCTAATTTTTGAGCGCTCACTTTGCATAGTAAGGCCTTGTGTCAAAGTTAGTTGGGTGACAAAGTAAAAAACGACTCAGTCCCTGTCCTCAAGGAGATTAGAATTAGGTAGGTAGAAAACCAGAGGCACTCACTAACTATAAAATAAAGTACTAAGTCAGTTGTATGGGAGGAGAGGGAAGTAAACTACCAGGGGTACTCAGTGCCATATGCCTACCCATGTGAGGTAGCAGGGAAAGTATCAGAAAATGCTATATTTCTCAGGGCCTTTTATGTCTGCCAGAATCCTGCTCCCAGATTCTCATGTCTCTGTTTTTTGCCACAACTTTGTAATAGTCTATACTCTCTCACTTTCTGGGTTCCATTCTCATTGCCACTTGACATTTTTAGTATAAATTAATTCCATTAGAACTTTGCCTTATTCACTTACCTCCAGACCCTGACATTGTCTGTCTGTTGAATAATGTGTTGGATCTGTTGACCTTAAAAAATAAAGCAGGCAGTTATCATACCACCAAAGTGCATTTATTCAGGAATAGCAGAGAATTGTAATTTGCAAACTATGGCAAAACCATAAACAAGTCCAACAAACTAAGGAGAGGGATATTGTTTTATGGAGAAGAAGGAGGAAGCTCTTTGAGTAAAAATCATTTGGAGAAAAGCAAGTGTTCAGGGTGATGATGGTGTCTCATCGGCCGAGTTGCAGGGGTGCCCGACTGCTTGTAGGAGATGCAGTGCACATCTTTCCCTGTTGGGGACAGTAACAGATGATTCTTTCCCTTTGAGGATTCTTCTGTTGGGTCTGTAATTGACAGCTCTTCCTGTAATTGATGTGGAATGGTCCAGCTTCCCCTCTGGCCTCCCCTTCTGGCTTTCCAACTCCATTTCAGTGAGGTTTCCCTTTATTAATTTTCACAGGTCACCTCAGAATTCGCTTTAACCAGTGTGTTTCTGAAGGAATTTTGATTCAGTATCAAACCTCAGACTTTGTAGGAGCCATTTACCTTTATGGTTTTTTATATAGACTACTAACTTAATATTTAAATATGTTGGTTTTAAAATATATCTGAATTAGGGCTGGGGAATTTCAAAATCTCTGAAGTGTATCAAAGTGTGCTCTTTTGGCCAAGAACATGGACTTTCGTTTTTCATCCAGACCAGCAGCAGCACTGTTGCACACTTTTTTTTTTCTTTTCCTTTATTTGTCACAAGGTTAGCAGTGCCACAGAGAGTGAGGGGACACTTGGCAGAGACCTTACTATGTAGGTACGTGTAGAAAGCCAGGCTGGGCCCCTCTTGCCTGCCGGGCCTGCGATGGGGTGCCCTGGGGTTGATAAAAGCGATGTGGTGAGTAGATTGCCTACGAAGTGCTACTAAAAGAAAAACAAAGGCCAACAAGCTTCTAGCTTTGAGGCCAAGGAGCCAAGTTGCAAAGCCAGGGGCAAGCCAAGAAGAACCAAATTCACCAAAGTGCCACTGGGGTGTCTACGACCATCCGTGTTCTCCAGTGGCCCAGAATGGCCATGTGTGGACAGGGCAGCCATGGTGGGGTGAGGTGAGGGGATGTGCACAGGGGACACCCAGATGGGTCTGACCCAGTTGGGTGGCACAGAGTACTTTTCTTCTGGGCTAGCGCATGACTGCTGGGGCAGATGCTGACATGTGAACCTCTCTCTGAGTGTTGTGGGGGGGGCAGCTGGTTGCTCGGCGGGCTTTGGGCAGGAGCAGCCCACATTTCCAAGTATGGGAAGACACACTGTCCCCACGCATTTGGACCATGCCCTTTTAGGAGTCCTTGCTTAAGTCTGCCGACTCAGCTGCTCCTGGCTTCCCTCCCCTTCTTGCTTAACTACCCAGATGCCGGGGCCCCACTCTCGTTGATAGTCTCTCTCTGTCCCTCTTTCCCTCTCCCTCTCTCCTGCCTCTCTTCCTCTCTCTCTCCCCCCACTCCTTGCTCAACTTCCCTTTAATCTCATGAACTGTTTTCTCTACATCTCCATTTACGTAGAGAATGATACATATGAATACAATCAAGCATAGGCAGAGTCTACGGTGGGCTATAGTACTGGACTCGTTTGGGGGTGATTTCAGTTATTACTTCTGCTCTCCTATGTCCAAAAGGCCTTCGAAGCCTGGTTATTGCTGTCACTGGGCTTCGCCAAGGAGCACAGCCATCAGCACCGGTGTCAGCAGTTCTGGAAGCTGGCACAGCTCCTCAGAGGCCTAGTGCACAGCCAGAGCTACCCTTGCAAACTCAAACCTGTAAAGGGGCGCCCACTTGCACTGCATGAACACGTGCTTCCAAAGGCCCACTCTTCTAGCGTGCAGGGAGGCAGGCATTGCTGTTGTCCCTGTTTTACAAGCAGAGTTTGAAGAACCTGTTCACAGTTGCAGGGATGGTGTCACAGGCTGGCTTCTAGCCCGGGGAACTTCTGTCACCATCGGTCCTTTTTCTTTGCCTGCACAGAAGCCTGTGTCTCATGTTAGACTGGGAAGCCTCATGGACATGAGGTCAACAGAGACTGAATGACTACGTGTTGTCGTAAATTCCTAGTTTAGAGCAGAGATGACCATTGAGATGTCCCCGGCTCTTCCAGCTCTGAGATTCTATCATCCAGTTTCATTTGGGTAAATATGGAAAACCACCTCCATTGTCCCCAAGTGAGCAGAGATGATCTCTTTAGATGGCAGATTCCAGTGTCTTAGCTCATTCTCATCATCTCCAATATTATGGGGCATGAGAGAGAGGACAAAGAAGAAATGATACGGGGAAGTAATTTGGGGGTCACAAAGGTACAGAATCCATTGGGGGAAAACTGTACATCCACCTGTATAAGCAACCCAACTATCACACGAGCCCAGAATCCCACCCAAAAGCCATGACCAGGAAAGCTGACACATTTTATTTAGAAGAACTAAAAGTGGTCAGTGAGCAAGATGTGGGAAGAGTTTACTAAAACTGATCTGAAAGTCAGGGAAGGGGGCATGAGCCAGTAGAGCAGATAAGTAACTGAAGTATCAGGTGGAGTAGTTTGCCAAGAAGAGTTGATTAAGAACCAGGAAGACAAATGAAGTAGTGCAGGAAGCGTGGCCTGGCTGAGCTGACCTGCAGGCCGATGGAGGTGAGGGTGAGAGCCTTCGGAGCCCTATGGAGAGGGCATGGGTCCAGGTGACTTGGCAGAAATGTGTAAGTGCATAGGGTTCAATTCAGCCCCGGCATACAAAATTTCTACTTAGTAACTTGGTGTATTTGACACTTGACTTTGACTCAGGTCATGATCCCAGAGTTGTGGGATGGAGCTCTGCACTGGGGTCTATGCTGAGCATGGAGCCTGCTTAAAGATTTTCTTTCTCTCCCTCTGACCCTTTCCTCCATGCATGCTCTCTCTCTAAAATTAAAAAAAAAAAACAGTAACATGGCATATTCAATGGTTATAACTGCTTAAAATCATGGGGAAAAGTTTTGTTATCTAATTTTGGAAAATCATAGTACTTCCACTCTCCAGATTTACTACAAAGATGTTCCCACTTCTAGGGTCTCTCCTTTGTCAGCTGATTGACCTGGGTTCTTTGCAGGGGCTTCTCTCCCTGGCCAGCTTCTAAAGTCCATTCTTGTTGTCTGATTTCCAAGGCACCCTGCCTCCCTGGGGCCCATTAGTTCTGACTCCCGCTCCTTCTCCAGATGGTCAGAGATGAAAGATTGCATCTTCTACATTTCTCAACTGAATGTCCTCAAGAGTCCTCAAATCATGTTGTAATTATCTGTCTGCTTAGGGATTACTCATCATTGACTAGGTCAAGTCACATGGCCAGTCCTGATGTCAGTAGACTACGAGCACATGATTTTCCCCAGAGGAGTTTGACTTGTCGTCATTTAGCTCCATGTACAGCTTGCACACAAAAGATATACAGTTACTATTTCCATGAGACTCAGTCCTTCTGAAGAAGTCAATTCTGTTAGTTTTATTTGTTCAGTTTTGATTTCCCTGAAATCAAAGGACTCAAGGAAATTTATAAGGATAATCACATGTAATTCCAGGACTATTTCACCCATGGTTCCCAACCTCTGGGCCTCTTTGTGGGGGTAGGGAATGAATGACCTTGGAGAGCAAGCACCTCCTAGTATTTCCTACAGACTAATATCACACACATACACATACAGATAGATAGGCAAGCAGATAAGATAATAGATAGATTTCATGATATATGGAAGGATGGATAGATGATAGATGGATGGATAGATAGATGGATGGATGGATGGATGGAAGGGATAGATGATAGAGATGGATGGACAAATGGATTGATAGATAGATAGATAGATAGAGCACTTTTGAGATGCCACTGACCATTCTACACTTGATCTTAGCCAAAAGGCTGAGAAATGATGCCAGTGACTATTCTAAGGGTTTTAGGTAGGTTAACTCAAGAGTTAACCAACTTTTTCTGGGAAGGGACATATGCTAAATATTTTAGTCTTTGGGGACTATGAGATCTATGTTTTAACTACATAACTCTGCCATTATGTAGAGCAAAAGTGATTGCAAACACCCTGTAGACAACTGAGCATGGCTGTGTTCCAATACAGATTGACTCACAAAAGCGGGAAGTGAACTGGCTTGACCCCTGGGCTGTAGTTGTTCAATCCCTGTATTTGCTTATTTGTTCCTTACAACAACCTTATTGTTATTCTTATTTTATAGATAAGGAAACTGAGGCTCAGAGAGGTACAGTAGCTTATAAGAGGTCACCCAGCTGGCAGGTGGGGAAGCCAGGCTTTGATGAGGCAGCCTCGCTCCAGGGCCCAGCATCCTAACCTTTGGAATGAACTGCTTCTCTGTGACGCGGCTCTGGTGGGTTCAGATAGGCTGTTGAAGTGTAGATCAGATAAAGAGGGATTGGCTTCCCAGGTAGTTAATAGTTTGGCCCTTTTGCTGTCTAAACAAAGATACAAATTATGCAAGCGACCCTCATGCAGGGCACACAAGCACACTAGACAGAAAACTGGAAAATATACGGAGTGGTAGCAATGTACCATCAGAATGTTTTCCACTGTTCACTTATACACAACTTAGGGGACCTTCAGGTTTCTTTCTGGTGTCCACAAGCATAGAAGAAAAGGTAAAGTCACCACAGAGAAACTCCATCCCGTGGTTCGGAAGAGTCACTGTGGTGTGTGGGAAACAGCTAAGGTTAGAAGGGCTGAATGTGTGTGGCGGTCTGTCATTAGTGCTGAGGGACCGTGCACAAATCACTATGCTGCTCTAAATCTGAGTTTTCTCTCATGAAAAATGGAGGTAAGATATCTAGCTACAGTTGTGCGGTGAATAATTGAGGAGTTTAAATAAAAGCAAGTGTTGGGTGAATTTTAACACCTCGCAGACATATAAGGAATCCTCACCATCTTTGTCGCCTTTAGGGTAGGGTTTTGCTTTTGTTGTATTTCTCAGTTGATTGCATTTGTACAGTGAAGGCTCCAGCCATGTATTAACCGCAAATGAGAGTCATTGAATTCCAAGTCGCTCATACTTGTTTAAGGAAAATGACTAGCTCTTTAAATCTCAAGTGATTTTCCGGAAAAGTCAGAATGTTCAGAATCTCTGGAGCATTTTCTCATAAGTGGTGGTAGAAGCTATCAGCTTTGCTCTTACATGGACAGCTTTCTTTACTTTTTCTGCTTGTTTTAGTGCCACATAGCTTTCAAGACTTGGCTCTCTCAATTATTGTTATGATCTTCAAGTACATGTATCACTGATTTCCTTTGTCCTTACCTGGTCCTTTGTCCTTCCCCCTATTTACAAGAGGTTACTAGGTTCCCTCTGTCTACCGGAGGTTACATTTGCTCCTTCACTCATTCAACAAATCTGAAGCTGTCCGCTATGGGTCAGACAACACGCTAGCTTCTGGGGAGGGAAATGCATGAAATAGACATGACTCCCGTCCTCAGTACATCTCTCACTTCCCAGCATTGGAATGACTTGGCACAACAGGCACTTTCCTACTTTACTGAGGATCTGAAAACCTGATGTCGAATTTATTTTAGTTATTATGTTTCTGGTATATAAAGAGAGAATCTGAGAACTCAAGGTATTATTTATGAATAAAGTTTTTAAGTTTGATAGCATTGGCTTTGTACTACCTACCTATTCTGACCTTGCTGAGAAGTTTTATTTCTGCTAACATCCTTATTCCTTATCATTTTGGCAGCAAGTACTTATTTAGCAACTACTATGTGATGATCACTCTGGGAAAACATTGGCAGATTCTAGTCATGAACTCCTGCCTTCAAGGAGCTTACAGTCTAGCAGCAAAGATGGGGGGTGGGGGAGACCTCAGGAACTGAAACGTAGTGAATGAAAATAATGCCATCAATGTGAGGGATGAGTTGGAGGGGAGAGAGACGAAGTAAGGTGATTACTCAGATGGCTATTGTAGACAATGCAGAAAAAATAGAAATCATCCAGGTTTCCAAATACAAAGGTCAAAGGTATGACCTCATAGCCAGAAGAGCTATTTGAATAGAATAAATTGAAATAATTAAGGTGTGTTATAAATGTTCCAAAGGAAACAAATAGGGGAGGGGGAGAGAGTGGTGGCACAGGGTGGGAGAGCACCTATTCTGATTTAGGGAAGTGGGATGATCCCTCCATGTCCTGAGGATTGAGAAGAGACCAGCCACTTGAAGAGCGGAAGGTGACGTCAATGAGGGATGCAAAGAAACAGTGTGGCTGGAACTGAGTGAGACTAAAAAGACAAGATCACAGAGAGAGGTGATTTAGACTTCCCATTGCTATCCAGAGGCTGGGAGGCAGTGGGAAAAGATTTGATTTCAAGTTCACTGGGATGTCAAGTGAAGGATTTTGACGAGGAGCATGACATGATTTGATGTTGGGTTAAAGAGGTTCACTCTCACTAATGAAGATAAGGAGAAATAAATTGTAGAAGAGAAAGTGTGAGTGCAGAGAGACTAGTTAGGGAGCGATTTCAGATGTCTCCCTAAGAGATGATGGTGAACTCAACTGGAAGTAGAGGCACACAGACTGACATCTGAGATATATTTTGGAAATAGAAAGAATAGGATCTGTTGAAAGATGTGCTGAGGCAGAATGAGAGGAAGGAAGGACATAGGGCACAAGAACAGTGAAACCAAGAATTATTCCTGGTTTGAGGGATTGGGTTAATGGTGGTCCATTTCCCTGAGAAGATGAAATGTGAAAGACATTGCATGGGGAAATTAAGAATGCTTTAAAACATACTAAGTTTTAAGTGTAATAGACACATGTGGAAGAGCAAGGTTGGCAATTAGATATGTGGATTTTATCTGGTCATATAAATCTGTGAGTCATCAGCTATATAATTGTATGTAAAACGAATGGATGAATGTGATACTCTATGAAGGGAAGGAAAGAGAGCCCAGGATGAATTCCTGAGAAACATTAATACTTAGAGATGAGACAAATGGGGAAGAGACCTCTGTGGAGCACCCAATGGATTGGGAGGAAATGTAAGAATGTGGGGAGTCATGGACATCATGACAATAATGGTAGAGGGAGGCTTTAGTTGTATCGATGCTGCTGAGAGGTCAAGATGAGATCCATGAAATCCTCACCTGGACAAGGCCAGCTTATTGAGGTACAGAAGCTGTATTGAAGAGGTTGAAGACAAATGGCTGGTGAACATGTGAAGATGAATATTTGATCTATTCCTTTCAAAAACATGGTTGTGCATGAGAAGCAAAAAAAGGGGGGATAGTAATAAAGGAGAAATCTAGTAAAGGGAATTTGGTTTTGTTGTTGTTACTTGTTTATGTGTTTGTCATAGAACAAATATCAAGCGTGTCTGCATGATGGACACAGTGATCCAACAGAGAATAAGGTACTGATAAGCAGCTACAAAGGAAGCGAGAATGCAGAAGGACTGATGTCCTCAAGAAGTCCATGAGGTGGGGGCTTCCAGAGCTCTGGCAGGAGAGTTTGTCTTGAGAGAGAAACTGGAGATGGATACAGAGTTGAGTGTGATTCTAGCTGAGAAAGTTTAAGGTGAGATTTCTGTTCAGTGAAAGGGTAGGGGGGCAGCCTTGGGAGAGCTTTTAGGAGAGAAGGCAGAGATGAGATGGGAAGAAGCTTGTTTGACACAGCGTTGTGGACCCTTGCAACTTCTCAGGTGAGGAGGGCTCTGGGAGAGCTGGTTTCTGGAGGATTTAAGTGTAACTGTACTGTGCGTGGTAGTGCATCTTGATGTAATATTTTTCTCTTGATCCCCAGGTTTTTTTTTTAAATTTTCCCTTGGGGAACCTGGGCCATTTAGTCTCCATGTTTATCTTTGTAGTATTTCCAGTCCTGAGTTAATTTTACTTTAGGTTTTGTATCTATTGAATTTCATAAACATCTCTCATTTTTCCACATCATTCATTTCTCTTTCAGAAATTGTGTAAATGTTCACTTTGTCAAATTGGGAGACCTAAGAAATAAAGATTTAAAACAAAAATTTACTTATACTTCAAATGTATATATTATTTGCATCTTTTATAATAAGAAAATATCTGTATAATATATATCAAAGCAGTAACAACTAACATAATAAACACACTCTTAGATTACAAAAAATCATTTTAATTTATGTAAACAAAGGTTATTTTTATGTTGCTTAAGAAATGATTGGTATGAATAAGCTCTTTGGAAAATTATTCCATTAATTAATTATACTGTCTCATCTTTTCAAAATATATTCGAAATATTTTATAATATATTTTCATATTTTATTCATAATATTTTATATTAAAATATAAATGTATTATATTTTCTTTTTTTTTGTTTTATTTATTTCTAGGAGAGAGAGGGAGAGAGAGAGGGAGTCACAGACTGAAACAGGCTCCAGGCTCTGAGCTGGCAGTCAGCACAGAGCCCGACGTGGGGCTCGAACCCACGAACCGCGAGTTCATGACCTAAGCAAAAGTTGGACGCTTAACCGACTAAGCCACCCAGGCGCCCCTTAATTTTGTATTATATTTTCAAAATATATTTGAAATATTTTATAATTGGGATTTGCCTGTAAAGTTCACTTGTATGAGTGTGTATGTGTATACATGCATAAAGATTTCTTCTGATATTTCCTTGGACTGTAGAACTATTAGAGTCGCTAGAAGCCAATGCTTAGAACACAGAAGGTGCCAGTAGTGACGATCATCTTCATCGGTGCTTCTCTCCTTTCTCTGAAGTAAGTTCTGCAGACCTTACTCTGTGCATTTATAGTATGGCCATGCTGCTCAGGTGCCCGTTACCCCATCTGGAGATGAGGCTGCTTTATTTCCCTACCTTCTATAATCCTTGGCCATTCCAAGGGTCTGGGGAAAAACAAAAAAATTTTTGTGAGGTTTTATTTTTTTTTAATCTGATTGTTTTCTGGCAATGCTGGAGATATATTATTCTAGATAGATGTTCAGATAAGAGAGGTCTGAAAAAAGATTTTATATCTCTGCGCCTTATTCACCTGCTTCTCACTTGTATCATATTACCAGGAACTAATTGAGAGCCAGTTCTGTTTCCTTCCATGTGAGCGTGGTGGTAGAGGTAAGGGCGTTTCCATGTTGGTGAGGTGGGTGATGAATAGTGAGGCTGAGGGGTGAAGTGGGGTCTGGACAGGGAGCCGGTGAGCGCAGAGTTCTGTTGGGATGCTGTGCTATTGGGGCAGGGGGACACCCCCCGATGACATAACTTGGAATCGGGTTGGGGGGAATGTGTGTTCAGAACATGGCCCCGAATCAGCATCAGGGCCCAGCCCCCCAGGAATACTGGAAAGCAAACACCCTCTGAGAGTAAACCCACTGGAAAAATCCTGTGCCTTAAAACATTCTAAGATGAGCTCATCCCTTAGGCTGTAGGATGAGTGGTGATCAAGGTGCTAATCAAGCCAGTTAGGGGTAAGCTTTTTGGAACACAAAGTTGCAAAGCTTTTGGAACACTATACCTTAAAGGACAAAAATAAAACAAAAACACCCACTAGGGCTGGACTCCATGTTTCCTCCTGACCACGTATTCACACATACAAGTCTATTCTGGGAGAGGAACAAGACAGAAAATGATGGCAGAGTCGCCTTTGAAACCTCTGGTTGCTTTCAAGAGGCCTGTGTGTTGAAGGTGAGCCCTCCACACCTTTGTGTTTGCAGAGCCTCAATTGGTCCTGTATTTATTTAGTCTCCTATTTGAAAAGAAGCTTCCCTCTTGCCTTGGAAGAAGCTCATTACAGATAGACTTCACCTTTCTGTTGCCAAAGATGTTTCCTTAAAATGAACATGTAAAGAATGTTAGATCAATAGCATGTTGCTGCAAGGCTATCCCTTTGATCCAGTTCGGAATGCGTTTGTTAAAAAGCCGCTTTATTGATTTTTTTTTTTTTTAGCTGCTTTTTGCTATGTTTGGATCATTTGTACATATGCACATCACAATTTTTGCTACATCAAAGTGCTTAATAAGTTCACTGCACTCAGGCAAGAGCATACAAAACAGAGGGACTTTTCTCCATGAAGATTTCTACCACTTACCCTCTGGTACAAAAGTTGTTTTTAATGTGGTCCTTCTAAAATAGCTTCAGAATATTTTATGCAGCCTTCGGTGTAAGAGGCAGCCTGAGTCCACCCTCCAACCTGCTTCTCAGAAAAAGGTGCAATGTCGAAAAGGGGGAATTTCATAGAGTGAGGAGATGCATCTGATGTCCCTTCTGTTGGACAAGAGCAATTTCACTTCCACAAATTATTTAATTGGTTACATTTCCCAGCTTCCAGGGATGTGTTGACAATGTTTGATGTATATAAGGGTCGCTGTTCATGGAGTGATAAATTGAAATTTATTTAGGTAACGAGTGTGATGTTTCTGTATTAGGTCCAATTATATTATTGGGCATGAGCACAGTATGACCCTTATTTTTTGTTTTCTGTATGGGGTACTACAAATCAGCATAAAATGCTTTTAATTCAAAATGAGGATCTCTTGAGCGCAGGCTCTGACCCAGCTCAGTGAAAGGCACTACTAGGAAGACAGAGCAGAGTTTGGTCCAGTCCAGTCCCCAGGTTAAAAGGAGCCTGACTTTGAGGTCATGATCTCACAGTTCATGAGTTTGAGCCCTGAACTGGGCTCTCCGCTGACAGTGGCCAGCCTACTTGGGATTCTTTCTCTCACCTTCTCTGTCTGCCCCTCCCCTGCTTGCCCACCCCCCCCCCATCAAAATAAATAAACATTAAAAAAGAATAAAAGGAGCCTGATTGCACCAGGGTTTGGGCTGTACCAGAAACCTCTGGAAGCTTTCCTCCAAGCAGGGACCTGGGTGGGAATGAAGGTGGGGTGGCTCTCACAGACACATCTGTTAAAGACACCTCATGCAGGTATAGAAGCGAACACGTGTTAAAGATTTTATGCAACTTAATGAGGGAGCAGAGAAGATGTTATAACCAGTTCAAATAGTCATCAGGACTATTGAAATAAAGGTGCCGATGCCATCAAAACTGACTTTTCCATGGGGAGGACAGGGGAGGGCTAGGGAGGGAAGTCAATTAGACCCCTACCAGATAAGGCAGAATTGGTGGCTATCAGCTCCCTACAAACTGTACGATTGTAAAGTAGCTCAAAAGTAATGAAAGCCCAGAATAATCTCTGCACATTTTGCAGTTTTTCAGTGAAGCACACATTTTTTTTCCCCCTCTGCACCTCCGACTGAGTGGCTGATCCTCAAATCCTTTATTTGGCTTTCACACTAGAAAAGCACCTGGCTTAGGAGACTAGCTGAAGGTCAAGGAGTAAGAAAAGAGCAGGAAAGGTATAGGAAGCAAAAGAGACTCAGCCTGAAATAAGCAACCTGTCAATTTCGTATTTAAACATCTTTTGTCTCTTAGAGATTTATTTTTATTTCTTTATTAACATTTTTTTAATGTTTATTTATTTCTAAAGGAGTGAGAGACAGAGTGTGAGCAGGGGAGGGGCAGAGAGAGGGAGACACAGAATCCAAAGCAGCTCCAGGCTCCGAGCTGGCAGCACAGAGCCCGACGCGGGGCTTGAACTCATGAACCGTGAGATCAAGACCTGAGCCGAAGTCGGAGGCTTAACTGACTGAGCCCTCCGGGTGCCCCTTTCTCTTAGAGATTTTTTTTTATTATGGTGGATTGAGGTACAAGGTCACTTTCCTCATTTCTGACTCCTGTGCGTTGGGCTGATCCTGTGGCCAGTCCATGACTCGTGCTCTCACTTCTGCTCTGCTGTCTCTCTGTGCCCTGCACCCTCGGTAAAAGCAATCCCTAGCCGCGCAGGTGGGTAGGCACTTGGGGCCATCTCTGCGCAGAGCCTGCAAATAGATTCGCCAAATGCAGAATCTTTTTTTGATGCAGAATCTCTGACCCTCCAGGCGGCTTAAAGAACACAGAGTGGGGCGCCCAGCAGCCCAGGCCTGGGGCCTGCTGGTCCGGGGATCCAGGGACCGTTGTTCTGGAAATGAGAGCCTCTGACTACTGGATATTCAGGCCTCTTCCAGCTGCCTCATGGCGGCTGAGACGCTTCCCCAAGGCGCCCATTTCCTTGCTGTTTCCTTCTGTGGCCTGAATGAGATCTCGCCCCAGGTGCTAGAACATGGAAACGACCTCCAGAACAGGTCTTAGAGAAGGCTCCTTGGGAGTCCAGTCGTGAACCCCAAAGGCTAAAATGTGGGACACGGGGTCCAGAAGAATGCCTGCTATGAGGAGAGCACCCCAAGTCACTCTCCGTAAGCTCACTTCACCTCAAAAGTGCTGGCTCTGTTATCGCATACAGGCTAGTTGTTTTTTTCTTTGTTTGATGATATAATTATAGGTACATATAAATTACTTTTTAATGTACAATTCTGCAAGTTTTGGCAAATGCCTAATGCCGTAAAACCGCCACCACAGAGAGAAAGCATTGGCATTGAACCCCCCTCCAAATACCATGGGGGTTAGTCAGTTACCTCACGTCTCATCTCTGTTCCCACAGCCTGTCCCCACAGGTGCCACCTTGCCTCTGAGCGTGGCTCCTTTCACTCCAGATCTGTCCCTGGGATTAAGTATATTCGTGTGCCGGGTGGTACCGGGTGGGACTCTGCGTGGCTGAGAGGCGCTCCGTTGTGTGGACGCACAGGGTTTTATAGTCACACTTGTAGAGATACTGTTTTGTTTGGTTTTGTTTTTTACTTATGGGGGGTTATGAGTACAGCCATTAGAAACGCTCGTTTACAGGTTTTTATGTGAACGTGAGTTTTTATTTCACTTGGGTAAATACCTAGCAGTAGCGTTTCTGAGTTGTAGGGTAAGTGGACGTTGAACCGTGTAGAGAACGAATTGTTTTCCAGAATGGCTAATTCGTTTTGGACTCCCACCAGCAGCATATGAGAATCCCACGTGCTGCCTGTCGTCAAGTCCTAACCAGTACTTGATACCGTCAGATGCCCTTCCCGCCCTCGCTCCCTTCCCTACTTCCCACCTTTCTTCACTGTCTCCCGCCCTCCCTCCGGGTCTCCTTCCTTCCTCCCTCCCTCTCCTTCTCCCTTCTTCCCTCCCTCTGGCTCCACTTCCTCCCTCCCTTCCTTCCTCCCTCCCTTCCTCTCTTTCTTTGTCATTCTAATAGGTGTGTAGTATTGTCTCACATGATTTAATTGCATTTCCTCGGTGGCTAAGATACTGGAGCTTAACCCCCCCATTTACTTATTTATTATTTGTGTATTTTCTTTATTGAAGTGCCTATTCAAATCCTCTGACTGGGCTTTTTTAAAAATAGCTTTCCCTTTCCCACTTTATCTCTCACAAAACGAGAATGCATCGGGTCTCGAAACCACAGATTGGCACATTTGCAATGCGTCTGGATGCAGTGGGAAAACAAACTTGGAGGACAGATTATTTTGTAGGTCCTTGAGGAGTAGATATTAAATAATGTCGTAATCAACAGAAGCCTTCACTAAAAATAAGTTATGCCAAAGGGACCCGATTTCCTTCCTTTCTGATGAGTTAATTAAATTGTATATTAAAATAATTTCATAGATATAATATTGTATTTCAGGCTTGTGAACAAAATGGAGAAATGTGGACTGCATGACAATAAGATTAGGGTGAATTATATTTTGTTGAAATAATATTACCCTAAGATATTGATTTTTTTCTTTTGAGCCTGTCAACCTGGAGGGATGTTCCTGACCCAGTGTAACTTACTCATCTGTAATATTCAAATTAAGTCATTCAGAATTAAGTGCTCTATAGATTCTATCTGACGGGGCATAAATGTGCAGCAGGGCCTTAGGCAGAATGGACCCAGATGGCCAGAATGTGGATTTGTGGTCCCTTCCCCCCCACTGCCTCTCTCCGGGCCACTGACATGAAGGTAGGGGTGGTGTATGCTGGGAGCAGAGTTTTAGGTGCCACCCCCAAGTTCAGCCTGCAGGTGTAGGGGCTACTCTCTCCCGTCCTTCTTCAGACCACGTACCACGTCCAGGGGGCGTCTTTTTAAGGGCAGAGACCATGGAGAGTTTATCTGTGGATTTCACGAGGTGACGTTTTAAAATGCATTTATTCACTCTTCATTTAGAGTTTATGAGAAAGGAGCACACACTTTGAGAGGCATTGAGAAGCCTATTGATTTTAGGTGCACTAACTCGCAATTTTCTTCTTATCAAAGATGTTTATTGAAACGCGATGCTTTAATTTCTTAAAGCAATGCCATATTTTGATCAGTCCCACACAGCTCTTCATTCGGGAGCCAGAAAGGGAGGAAGGGAAATGTTCTTTGGAATGCAGACATCATATTTCTATTGCTTTCGACTCTTTACTGTAACAAAGGCAGCCGTACTGCCGAAGACGGGTGACGCCCCTCCTCTGTCTGGGCATTTGTCTGCCACAGTTCTGGTGGAGGGAAGAACCAGTTGTAGCTGTCAGGAGAATCTCAGTTTCCGGCCGTGACTGTAGCTACTACCATCAGACCCCTGACCGAGCTCCTTCCTAGTCAGTGGTTCACCACCAGCGGCGGTCTGCCCCCAGGAGTCCCGTGCCAATGTCGGTAGACGCTTGATGGTCCCGATCCGGAGGGAGCTACTGGCATCTAGCGTGTAGAAGACAGGGTTACTGCTGACATCCTGCATCGCCCAGAATGTCCCCACAACAAAGAATTATGTGGGCCCAGATGTCTACAGTGCTGAGGTTGATAAACCCTGCAGTACCCAGGGGCCTGCAATGTCATGATGTAGGGATCTCAGGGCCATTCTGACTGCAGGTCATCGGGTGCCCGGAGCAGTGATGCAACCTGGGCCACGGGGGTCTCCAGGGTCTGTGCTGGTGTTCGTTGGGACCGGGAGGGGGCAGGCTGTGGCCTCTGGTGTTCAGTGACGCCAGCAGCGGTGTTCACTCTGCCCTGGTTCCGTCACCTTCTTTTGTCCTGGGTCTTGACTTCTGTTGGGCTTCTTTTTTTTTTTTTTAATGTTTATTTTTGAGAGAGAGAGAGAGAGAGAGAGAGGAAGTGGGGGAGGGGCAGAGAAAGAGGGAAACACAGAATCTGAAGCAGGCTCCAGGCTCTGAGCTGTCAGCACAGAGCCTGAGGTAGGGTTTGAAGTCATGGACCGCGAGATCATGACCTGAGCCAAAGTTGGAGGCTTAACCCACTGAACCACCCATGCACCCCCTGGGGGGATTTCTTTGTCTATTTCTGGTGTCTGATAGTAACCCTCAAGTTGAGTGACTCATGAGAAAGGCTCCGGACACAGAGGCAGTTTGCTGTAGTGAACGCACATACAGAACCACTGAAGGGAGAAGACGCACCAGGAAGAGTCTGAAGGGGATGGGGGGCTTCCAACGTTCTCCCCGTGTAATTGCACAGGGCACACTTATCCCACCCACCTGTGATCTACATGATGGATGCCCAGGGTCCCAGACCAGGGAGGCCACCAGCCTCTCAGAGTCCATGGCTTTTTGGGGGCGTGGTCACATAGGCACACACACCACCAGAAGGAAAGATGGCGACCACCATCGATCACACCGATGGTACAGGTAAGCCAGACAAGCTTGTGCAGCATGTTTCTGGGCCCCCAGTGTGTAAGACAGCCTGTTTCACGTGTAGCACAGGGAAGATTTCAAGGGCTGAGGCCAAGGTCAGTTGTGTAAGTAGGCCCCCTGAAGATGAGAAGCATCAGCTTGCGTTTCTCACACGTTGCAGTCATCAGTGGCCTTCCAACCAAGTCCTTCTTTTTCAACCAGACAGGGCTGGTTACAGGTGCTTGCAGCCAACAGGCGGGAGCTGGCTCACACATGGTGTCATTCACAAAATGACAACCAAGGCTACTTCTGTGCTTTGCATTGATTGTGTGTGTGTGTGTGTGATTTCAAACTGTTATCTTCATTTCCACCAAAAGTGAGCTCTTGGCAGGCTCCACTGGAGACCATACATGAATCAGGGGGGAGGGTGTAATAGGGAATCCCATTTATTGCCCTTTGGCTTTAAAAATTTTACATTTAAAATATTTGCTCTCTTTTTATTTTTTAATTTATGAAAATATTTGCTTAATGTTTGTTTAATTTTGAGAGTGAGAGTGACAGAGTGTGAGCAGGGGAGGGACAGAGAGAGAAGGAGACACAGAATCCGAAGCAGGCTCCAGGCTCTGAGCAGTCAGCACAGAGCCCAACGTGGGACTTGAACCCGTCCTATTGATGTTGTTCTGTGACATGCTTTTCATTTGTTTTATTGACCCTACATCAGCATCACATATTCATCCACACGGTTGAAGAATGTTACATGGCCTCGTGAGTCTCCATCCCATGGCCGTGCCGTAGTTAGAAGTCCTGGTATTGGATGTACAGCTGTGGCCGTGTTTTATGTCATGTGTCATGCTGTGACAAGAATCTTCCATCAAATCTTGGTATCATACGACTTTCCCTCAAGATTATGTTCTTATTGGCGGAATTTCTGAATTCAGGGACGGGTACATTTTTCCGATTGAAACTTTTGGTTTTGGTGGCTCAGTGGGTTGAGCATCCAACTCTTGGTTTCGGCTCAGGTCACAATCTCACATTTTGTAGGTTCAAGCCCCACGTTAGGTTGGGCTCTGCACTGACAGTGTGGAGCCTGCTTGGGACTCTCTCTCCCTCTCTCTCTGACCCTCCTCCACTCTCGGTCTCCCTCTCTTTTTCTCAAAATAAATAAACTTAAAAAAAAAAAAAAAGAAACTTATGGCCAGTTGTCCTCCATAGAAATTGTTCCAAATTTCATAGAGGGCCTGTTTTCTCACAGATTTACCAACCTTAATGATTAGTGTGTGTGTGTATAAAATCTGAACATTTGGTGTACAGAAATGGCTTTTCATTATAATTAAAATGTAAAATAATTCTGACTAGTAAGGAGTAGCCAGAAAACCTTTACATGAACTTCATTGGCTTCTCTTTTAATCAGCATGTCAGCCTGTTCAAATTTACCAAATCACATGAGGTAGCGAATGAGGCAAAGTGATATCTTGTCCCTAAAGTAGCTGTTCGCATGGATGCTCACCTGACTTCCCGGATGTTTGTGACCGTGGGTCGGTTACTCCTGCAGGAAGCCCAGGCCTGTGGACACGGAGTGGGCCAGGTGTGGGTCGCGCCGTGGGCAAGGTCCACGGGGCCCAGCGTTTGGGGCTGGGACTGGGTTCTGGTTGGTGGGTGCCTCTCAAGTTCTCTCCGAATCTTGGGGAGAGCCTCTATCGGTATGCCCTTCTCCCTGGGCAGGGCTGATTTTCAGGACTCACAGAGACTTTTTCTTCATGTGCGGGAGTAGTAATTTGTTCCCCAGATTTTGAATCTGTCACACTTATTCCTTTTCTAATTATCCCTTATTTGTTCAATATAAGATAATAAATTCTGACAAACAATCAGCGAATGGGCACCAAGTGATGTGCTTCATTTTAATTGGCTTGCTTTTTCTTTTTTTTTTGTTCTTCTCTGCTAAATTATAGCCCATCAACATGAGGTTCCCTGTGGTGAACAGCTAATAATATGCCCAGGTGCAGCCAATTTTACTTCCTAAATAAGAAATAATAGCTACGGATCCCCCAAATGTGAAGTGGAAAAGTGGGCCTTAATACCTCTTCTCAGCAGTATACTTCCTAGGGCAGGTTTCCATCCCAGTCTCTATTCTAACAATGTCCCTTCAAAATTGGGATCACAGTTAATTTGAAGTACACCGATGAATTGAAAACTGTGACCTTTGTTGATGCACGGATGGCTTTCTTAGAGACTTCTGAGAAATCTCTTGTTTACAGTAGGTAGCCTTAGATTTCACAACACAAAAGAAAAGCTTCTTTAAGAATTGAGAATATAAAACTACCAGAAATAAATACAAATGAAAATATCCCTGTCAAATGACCCACTTAAACAAAATTCCACTCTATTTATTTTCCGGAATGGCGCCAGGAGATGGAGTCAGATTGGTGTGCCAACCCCAGGCAAACCTAACCAGTGTATGCCAGTTGATGGGGAATCTTTCCCCTTGTCACTTGGCCACTACTAATACTTGTTCCTACTTAGAGACATTGTCATGGTGTTTAATTAGCTACAGTGGGGCGAAGGTAGATGTTTTCAATTTTTTTTGGATTAATTTTATTATTTCTTAAGCCCCCTGACCATGGAGGTACGGTTTCCGGTAAATACAGGCATCCTCTTTCTGAGGGTGGGTTGACTGGCATTTTCTCTATGGCAACACAGAAGTTATTTTCATGGCCAGGTGGCTACAGACACTCTTGAGATCCCCCCCAAAAAACATACGGGAAGGGTAGCAAAGGAAAAAGAATTAAAGATCCTTCTCTTAGCTCTCCACTGCTGCAAGTACAATTATGGCTGCAAAAGCTAAAATGAAGAGACTAACATATGTTGCTGACCACTTCCCTCCTTACCTACTGCAGATTTCTGGCTCGGCCACCGTTTTCCACATGGCTTTTCCTCCCTGGTCGGCCACCTCCGCACCACAGCCAAAGGGATTATCAGAAATCATCCAAGTTATCCATGGCCATGAAACAAAACATTTCCAAACTTGGTGGCCAAAAATAACCGCGCTTTACTTGGCTCGTGGGCAGGAGATCTGGACAGAGCTCAGTAGAAACGCTCACCTCTCCTCTGAGATGCGTGGAACTCAGGTGTGATGGCATGAATGGCCAGCAGGATGGAAATCTGCTCTCTCCTTGGGGAAGGGCTGATTTGGAGACTAGCAGAGACTGTTCTCATTCATAGGATGACCTCTCTCTTTAGCTCATTGCCTTAGGCCCTCTCCCCGTGCTATGGCTCTTGATCTGGTTCCCTTGCAGTAGTTAGTCTTCTTATACGGTGGTTCAGGGCTCCCAGAGAGAGTGTGTCCAGTGATTAGGGCAAAGTTACAAGGCTTCTTATGACCTGGCCTTGCAAATCCCTGAACTTGACATCCACCCAATTGTCTAGCAGATCCTTAAGGTCCACTTGGATTCAAAGAGAGGAATTAGACTCCTACTCTCAATGTGATGTGTAGCAAAGAATTCCCATCTAGCTTTAAGTCCTCATAAGAACACAATGGATATTTTCTTTTCAGGGGGTGGGAGGGTTAAAATAAATTTTTATTAGATTATGGTATTTGTAGTTTTCACCATCCTTCTGTTACCAGGAAACGAGATGGGATTAGAGAGATTGAGCCCCTCCCTTCCGGCCCCTTTGATATTTTCACTCTCTAGTTTAAAACCCTCCAAGGCTTCCCAGTGCTTTTCAGATAAAATCCAATACTGAGTCAGAGCACTCTGCGTGCTTCTGTCAACCCAGCTCATTTAACCATGGCTCTCCCAGGCTCTGCTGTCTGTATTTTAATAGCCCAGCTTTCCTTCCCTTTCCTAAACAAACCACTCCAGTGGTTTTCCCCACCTCATGTTCTCCTCTTTATACGTTGTTTGGGTAAAGTCAAACTATCTTCCAGTATCCATTTAAATGCCATTTATTGGAGAAGACTTTATTTGCACCTGGATACAGTCGGATGTCCTTTCTTAGCACTCTGTGTTAAATGTTAATTATGCAATCCAATGCCTGCATACCTCATTGGAATGAAAGCCTCATTAAGGTAGAGTTTTAAAAAGAAATACTGTCCAGTACCATTTCTACAGCACCTAGCCCAGTGCCTAGTTCACAGTAGGCATCATTTAACAAATATTTGTTAAATGAATTAACATCCTGTTAGCCTCAGTTCAGAAGTAGTGCTTACCAGTACATCTCAACTCACATCAATTCTGTGAAACAGTGGTCTCCCAGGATACTTGTGGTTCTAAACCATCCAGTAGGGTGGCCATGGCCACACGTGAGGCCACACTGAGCCCTGGACATGTGGCTGCTCTGAACTGAGAGTGTCCTAAGAGTGACCTACATACCGCATTCCAAAGATGTAGTGCAACAAAAAGGAATGTAAATGCTCTCGTTAATAATATTTTATACAGATGATACGTTGAAATGATCATAGTTTTGATATCCAGGGCTAATGAAGTCTCTTAATAAAATTAATTTCACCTGCTTCTTTTTACAGTTTTAGTGAGACTTTCTTACAGTCTAAAATCACATACATGGCTGTCATCTGGAGATCGTGTTATATTTCTATTGAACACCAATGCTGTCCTAGACAGAGGGTTCGAGGGTGAAATCTGCCTGGAGAAATGCTGCCAAAGTCTCCCCTTTTAGAAGGTTTATAATGAATGTATCAAAAGTACTGAGAAGTCCTGCAATGGGACACCTGTTTACTTTACACCAATGTGTTTGGAAGTGATTTGACCATGCATGGGATCCATTCTTTTTTGTTTTCCATGAAACACACTTAGCTAGGTGCCTGTCACCAGAATGCCTCATGCTGAAGTCATGGAAGTGGTTCACCCAATACTGAGTCTCATTTCAAAAATTAGAAACAGAGCCTACGGAATGCCTCCTCATTGATGGTAGGAGGTGCAATGGGAGACATTCAAGAGAAAGCCAGATTTAGGGACGTTCCCATTTTGCAGATCACCTCGTGAAGCCACATAAAACATGCATGTTCCCCTGGGTGCTGGAAGTCATGTCCATTCAGGTAGACAGAGCCTCATCAGCCCACCAAGGTTTGAATAGCCCACACTAGGATCTTCACAGAGGTCTTGGCTGTTTTCTGATTTGCTTTATCTAGTTTGTTGAAGTTTGCTGAAGAGGCAAACCCAAGGTATAGCGTACAACTTCCCATATTTAATGTGTGCACAGAGGCATGCCCAAGGGATGGAGCAGAGAGGGAATAAACGTAGACTGTGTCACAGTCAAAGTGCTGTGTTGTCCTGCAGTTTCCTTGAACTGGCTGCCAGAAATGTGGGCATTTTATTCTTTCTATCATCAATGATGGATGTTTTCTCACTGGCCATTCCACATTTGGTTCTTGGTGGGAGAGACAGGAGATGTAAATGTACCATTTCTCATCACAGACATGTCAGATTGCCATCTGGACCATGCCCCATACCTCATTTTAGTTTCAAAGGGGCTTAGTCCACATGAAATTGCGTCCTGCAGCTCTCTGAAACCAGGAGATCATCCTTCTCCCCATAAGGAACAACTGTAGCATCTTACGAATTAATCTCCAGAGGACCGTGACGCTCTTTGACAGACCGTTACTGGAGCACAGATCTAAGAGTACAGAGTAATAAGAGCTCTAAACAGTCTCTCCGCCTCTCACTCATCCTGGGACTAGCCTTTCCCAGGAAGGCCAGCCTGCCCTTTGTCAGGCCAATACCCTGCTCTCGTTCCAACCTAATTCCAAGAAAATGTTTCCAGTTTAGAGCACTCCTCCTCAATCAGCAACTCCAATGCCATTTTCATCCCATTCCCCCCAGTTTTTCTTTTTCTCGTGGAGATTTGGCTCCCCTCCCCACTGTGTGATTAGAAGGAACATTGCACTGTGTTGTTCTGCACAGAGCAGAGCAGGAAAGCATTTCCTATGAGCATAAATCTTAATTGCTATCCTTGCTATAAATCATAAATAATCCTAGCCCAAGTATCATCCCACATAAGAAGGAAGAAAGCCAGGCAGGACATAATAAAAAGGTATTAATTGATAACTAACCAGGTGCTTTATCTCGCTTCAGTATAAATTTTATGACAACAATATTGTATAATTACTTCTTCTGGCATTGAAAATTCCATATGATGTGCCTACATTAACTCTTCCTAGACCCAGCTGAAAGAAACACTGATATGGAAATCCAAAGCAATTCAGCATATTCAAAATATTTTACACAGAAAGAACATGAGAATTATTCTGGGAATGGAACCATAACCTTGATTTAAGGAAGGAGGGGAGAAATGGTGGCCTGGTACCCTTACAACCAAAATGGCAGCATCCTTTAAGAAAATTTCAGATGTAAATTCTTCATGTATGAAGTTGTTATTTAAGCTTGCCAACCAATAAAATAAATCAGTATTTCCCAAATTATGCTCCATTAAACCCATCTTTGGGGAGAGTTTATAATTTGTTCATTTGCATACAGGCTTTGATGGTCAATAGATTTGAAAAACATTCCCAGCAGAGAGATCTTATTGAAGGTGCAACTTATCAAGCCTAGTAAAAGGGCTAAGAGATTTTATAGTAAAAATATCTGTTCAATTTTCTCTAACCTGGATTTACGCAACATGTTTGGGCATAAAAACAATTTATTTTGAGCCACCCCTGTTATTTTTCCTTAGAATATCAGTTTAGGAAATGCTAAAAATACACAGTGATGGTGGTGTGTGTGTGTGATGGGCTGGTTTCTTTTTTGTTACTCTGCCCAGTACCCAGCCCTTTCTCCCCACTTTTACTGAACACATTGGATCACAACATTTTATTGTTCTTTCCAGCTCCAAGTATATTTTTGAAATATCCAGTCCTAATACCTAACTCCATTAAAAAATACCTCGATGGCAGTCCAAGATTATAGCAATGAAATACAATGTGATGTCAGCAGGTTTTTAGGATAATTCTTTTTTTTTTTTTCTGCTGTTGACATGAAAATCTTTCCATTTAATTCATTACGGTTGTGTATATTTCATAAGCAATCTCTTTCTACCAGTCGTAGTGCCTTTTAGAATCGATACTCATTTGAAAAACTCCTAGTCAAGGCCTCTAGATAGAAAGTAACAAGGAACTAGAGGCCGGGCTCTCTGGAAGTCCCCCCCATTGAGGCTATGCTTTCTCCCCACCCCTCCACCCTCTACCATCAGCCTCTATGAAGTTACCTTGGCCCTACCCCTTTGTGCCAACTTCCTACTCCGTCTGGGATAGTGCACAGTGGGTGGGAACATTCTAACCATTCTCTTGCTCTCATTTTACCCCTGAAGTCCCTAGAAAGATGAATGCTTTTGAGCAGTTTAGAATTAAGCAGGACTGTGTTACACAGGAAAGTAGGATCTAAATAAGTTGAGACACATTTTTTTTTTGACTAAGATGTTCTTTGTAGACTTCCTGTAACTGATTGGAATCATTTATCTTGCTGCGATTTCACAGCACCAACAGAATTGTGATTGTTCTTTGCTGATTTAAGTGAAATATAATTGTACTCTTTGAAGAAAAATGAAAAAAAAATTATGAAGTTGGTTAATTTAAAAAGCTATCTGGGTTTGTAAGCATGAGGATCATTGATATCGTGGGCAGAAGGAAGTGACACAGTGGCCAGATGAAATACAGAGCAGGGAACACTGGTCCTGTGGAGGCTAAAGGTACATTTGATGGGGGATATGAACAGACCAGGCTATCGCACACATCACACCTGGCTGTCTGAAGGCCGTGTGACCTTGGGAAAGTTCTTAACACCTAGGCTCCCCGTCAGGAAAACTTGGGAGTTGTCCTAGACTAGAGGACAAATTCAGCCAGGGGCCAAGTTCAGCCAGATTGGATATTTGTTTTTGGTCTAACAGACCGTTGGCTTGTATGATACCTGAAAGTTTACTTTGAGTAATTGGCAACACTTAAAATGGTAAAGGTACTATAAAAACTAGATTTATACCTCCTCTTGAAAAACTGTAATTCTGGTGATGCAGACCCATACTCCCATGGGCCAGCAGCTGGCTGCTCTGCTCTCCAGTTCATTGATGTCCCCACCAAACCCAGTGTCCCAGGCACTAAGACACACTGCCAGTCACCAATCAGATTCACAATGTGTGCTGTTTGTTTATAGTAATTTAGAATTACTGAATGATCAGTGGTACCCCGCATTTCTATCCAAAGTAAAATATTTTTTCAAGAAAAAATGAGATATGCCCTCTTACTTCATATTAGTAAAGAATGTGTATTTAATATAAAAGCCACGTGTGTTTTATTTTTTATTGACGGTGCATCCAACTTTGCTCATGTTTGCTACTATCTTACCCTTCAGTTTGGGGCTGGTAAACATAGTCCATGATCCAAACCCACTTATTTTTTTGTAAATAACATTATCGGGACGTGACATACCTATTCATTTACGTGTTGTCTGTGAATGCTTTCACATTCCACTTGCAGACCTGAGTAGCCACAATAAAGGCTATATATTTGACAAAGCCCAAAACATTTATTAGTTGACCATTGATAGAAAATCTTGATGGCTTTTTTTTTTTTTTTTGGTGAAACTTCAGCTCTAATATATATAGAACCTGGAAGTCATCATTCAACTTCTTATAACAAGAAGGAAAAAAAAAGAATGTGTGTAAAAGAAAGGACAATAAAAAATCATACTCGCATCTTGTTATTACAAAGTAAAGAGCAGAAATGATAAAAAAATAAAATAAAAGCTCAACAACTGAAAATTGATGGCTTTTCTTAGATCAGTCAGAGAATTAAAGCCATAGGGCAAACCACCACCCTGAAATCTTGGAGAGATAGGTCAGAACAGGGAATGACAGCTAAGGTCAGTTTACTGAGAACAGAACTGGTCAGAACATTTCACTGGTAAGCTTGACAAAGCTGGTGGCTAAGCATGGTTGGCTAAAAAGGTAACATTTTCTGGATGGTCCTGTATACTTTCCTCAGTTTCACCTCCAGGAGCCTCATCAAGTTCTCACTGGAGAGCAGAGAAAAACCCCTTTGTGTTTTGTGCATGGGGTGTGGAAAAGCATCATTTGAAATAAGCCCAGTGTATCTCCATAACAAAGCCTTGTGTTCCAAGGGAACTTACTTTACCAGAGCCTTAGCTAACCCCAGAAAGACCACTTAGCCGACAGCAGACCCTTCTAGGTGTCTTCTGGTCTTGCATAAAGGGAGAAAAAAGATTACACAAACAAACAAACAAGAAACATTTGAAAGTTACAACACAGGGACTCAGGGATACTAAAAACTGAGATTTAATTGTAAGATTATAGCAAGCTTCTTCCTCTCAGCCCCTTCCCAGCACATCACCAGGGCTCCAAAGTAATAGCAGTGTATTACCACCGAGAGCTGCAGGACACAAACTCTAAGAAGTTCTATAGAAACACAGAAAGCAGAAGAGAAAACTAGAGGAATCTGAAGTCTCTGGCCCCTATAACTACAACGGTATTAAATATAGGCCAGCTGCTTCTCAGACTCACATAAAATATCACACTAAAAGCCTAATTATCACAGTTCCTGTTACTTGATATATCATATTTGTCTTTTAACAAAAATTTACAAGACATGCAATACAAGTAAAGACACATATGAAGGGACAAAGCAAGACTAAGGACCAGACTTGGGTATGACACAAATGTTAGAATGATCAGACTTGGAATTTAAAATAACTGGTTAATATGCTAGTGGATCTAATACAAAAGTTGGTGACATGCAAAAGCAGATGGGTAATATAAGCAGAGAGTTGAAAACTCTAAGGAAGAGTTAAAAGAAATGCTACAATAGAAAACAATGTGACAGCAGTGAAGAATGCGTTTGATAGGCTCATTGCTAGACTAGGCACAAGCAAGAAAGAACAGTGAGCCTGAATATATGTCAATAGAGACATCAAACTGAAATGCAAAGAGAAAAAAAAAGAAAGAATAACAGAATATTTAAGAATTGTGGGAAAATTACAAAAGATAGCATATGCAAAATGTGAATGCCAGAGGAGAAGAAAGAAAAAAGGTACAGAAGAAATATTTAAAGAAATGATAACTGAGAATTATCCAAAGTGGATGGACACCAAATCACAGATTCAAGAGGCTCAGAGAACACCAAACAGGATAATTACCCCCAAATTCTACACCTAAGCATGTCATATCCAAACAGCAGAAAACTAAAGAAAAAGAGAAAATATTAAAGAAATTGGCAGGGGAAACCTTGCCTGTAAAGGAACTAGGATAAGAATTATATTGGACTTTTTGCCACAAACAATACAAGCAAGAGTGGAGTGAAATATGTAATGTATTGAAAGAAAAACAAAAGGTATGGACATAGAATTCTATATCCAACATAATTATTCCTCAAGAGTGAAGGAGAAGCATTTTCATATACACATACAAACTGAGGAATTTGTCAACAGTAGACCTGCCTTGTAAGACATGTTAAAAGATGTTCTACAGAGAAGGGAGATAACATAAAGTCAGAAACCAGACCTGCATACAGAAAGAAGGCATATCGTAGAAGGAATAAATGAGAAAAAAGTAAAATTTGGAAGGAAAAATGGACAAATCTACCTCTTTGTCAGGAATCAACAGAGTCAGCAGGCAGAAAATGAGTAAGGATATAGATGACCTGAACATCACCATCAAACAAATGAATCTAATTCATCTATAGAATTCTTAATTAATAGCAGAATGCACATTCTTTTCAAATGGTATATTCACCCAGATCACATTCTGCACCACAAAACACACTTCACTATAATTCAAATCACACAAAACATGGTCTCATGCCACAACAGAATTAAGCCACAATGGAATTAATTTAATTCAATTAAACATAGTTAGAAAATCTCTAAATATTTGGAGAATAAAAACACACTTCTAAATAACACATGAATCAAAGAGAAAGTCTCAAGGGAAATTTAAAAACATTTTGAACTAAATGAAAACACAACTTATAAAAATGTGTAGGATATGATGAGAACATGACCTCAACAGAAATGTAACAGCACTTAATGTGTATGTCAGAAAAAGAGGAATATCTGAAATCCATCATATAAGATTCCAACTTTGGAAACTAGAGAAGGAAGTATAATATAAGCCTAAAGCAAGCAGAAGAAAAGAAATCATAAGAATCAGAGCAGAAATCAATTCATTTAAAATTGGAAGCCAGCAGGAAAAAGAAACAAAACTAAAATCTTGTTCTTTGAAAGATCAATAAAATTGGTAAACCTCCATCTAGGTTACCAAGAAAAAAAAGTGAGCAGACATAAACAACTAATGTCAAAAAAGAAAGAGGGGTCATCACTAATGATTCCATGAACCTTAAAATGGTAATAAAAGAGTATTATGAAAGACCCTATGCCCACAAATTTGATAAATGAAAAAAAAAACTAATTTCTTGGAGTACACAAACTACCAAAATTCATGCAAGAAGAAATAGATCATCTTAATGGGGTTGATTAATTAAAGAAATTGAGTCAGGAATTAGTAACCTTCCAAAAAAGGCAACAGCAGACCAAAATGGTTTCACTGGTGCATCCTACCAACCATTTAAGGAAGAAATTATATCAGTTCCCTGCAATCTCTTCCTAAGACTTTTAAAAGCAAAGACTGGGGTGCCTGGGTGGCTCAGTCAGTTAAGCATCTGACTTTAGCTCAGGTCATGATCTCATGGTTCGTGGGCTCGAGCCCCGCATCAGGCTCTGTGCTGTCAGCTCAGAGCCTGCAGCCTGTTTCAGATTCTGTGTCTCCCTCTCTCTCTGACCCTCCCCTGATCATGCTCACTCTCTCTCTCTCAAAAATAAATTAAACATTAAGAAATTAAAAAAGAAATAAATAAAAGCAGAGGAAATATTTCATAATTCATTCTAGGAGACCAATATTACTCTAATACCATAACCAAATAAAAACATCAAAAGAAAAGACAACTGCAGAAAAGCATCTCCCACAAACATGGATACAAAAATCCTCAATGAAATATTAACATATCCAATCTGACCATGTATAAAAAGACCTATATTCCACAACCAAGCTGACTTATTCCAGGTATGGAAGGCTGGTTCAACATTTGAATATTAATTAATATAATCCATCATGATGAACAACCTAAAGAAAGAAATTAACTGATCATAACAATGGATACAGAAAAAGAAACATTTGATGAAACCACCATTTATCTATGATTAAAAAATTTCAGCAAATTAGGAATACGGGGGAACTTTGTCATTCTTTTTTCATATCCACAAAAATATACAACAAACAATCATACTTAATAGTGAGAAGGTACTTTTCCTCTCAGATTGGAAACAAGACAAGGATGTCTTTTCTTACTCCTATTCATGATCATACTGGAAATCCTAGCTAAATTAGTAAGGCAAGAAAAGGAGATAAAAGATATACAAATTAGGAAGGAAGAAATAACATAATCTTTGTTCAACTTAGAAAATTCAAAAAAAATCAACAATAAAACTCCTGAAAGTAATGAGCAGTTGTGGCAAGATTTCAGGGTACAAGATTAATATACAAAGTCAGTTACTTTCCTGTAACCCAGCAATAAGCAATTGAAATAAGAAAACACAGTGTCATTTACATTAGCAGGAAAAAACAAAATAGAAAAACAACCTTAGGTATTAATCTAATAGGATATATACAGGACCTATATAAAGAAAACTATAAAACTCGAATGAAAGAAATTTGAGATCTACATAAATGGAAAGATATCCCATGTTCATGAAAAGGAAGATTCAATATTACAAAGATATCATTTCTTCCCAACTTGGATCTATAGGTTCAATGGAATCCCAATCAAAATCTCAGCAAGTCAATTTTTGCATATCAGCTAACTGATGTTAAACCTTATTTGGAAAGTCAACTCAGAGAGTCAATACAATATCATAGAAAAACAAAGAGTACTACCACTACTTGACTTTAAGACTTCCAGTGATTATGACATTGTGATTTTGGCAAAGTGATGCCAAATAATTAATGGAACAGAATGAGCCCAGAAGCAGAGCCACACAAATGTATTCAACTGAGTGTTGACAAATGAGCAAAAGTAATTCAATGGGAAAATGATAGTCTTTTCAACAAATAGTGCTGAACACAATTGGATATCCACATGCAAAATGAATAACAAACAAAAAAACAAAACCAGAAATATCCAAAAAACTAGGCACAAACTTTAATAATACTACAGAGTTTACTTTCACAAAAAATAATGTGGATTATAGATTAAATATAAAATGCAAAACTATGTTTAGAATACAGACAAAAGTCCAAGTGACCTTGGATTTGATTGTGACTTTTTAGATACAAGCACAGAAACACAATCCATGAAAAAAAGTGATGTGAGACTTTATTAAAGTTAAAAAATCCTACTCTGGGGGCACCTGGGTGGCTCAGTCAGTTAAGCATCTGACTTTCCAGGTCATGATCTCACAGTTTGTGAGTTCAGGCCCCCATGTAGGGCTCAGTGCCAATAGCTCAGAGCTTGGAGCCTGCTTCAGATTCTGTGTCTCCCCTTCTCTCTGCCCCTCCCCCAACTGCTTGCGGGCATGTGTGCGCTCTCTCTCTCTCTCTCGCTCTCGCTCTCGCTCTCGCTCTCTCTCTCTTTCTCTCTCAAAAATAAACATTAAAAACAAAATCCTACTCTGTAAAAGACACTGTTAAGAACATCAAAAGATAAGCCACAGACTGGGGGAAAATCTTTACAAAACACACGTTTGAAAAAGACTTGTAACCAAAATATACAAAGAACCTTTAAAATTCAGCTATGAGAAAAACAATCCACTTCTTAAAAGGACAAAAAGTTATGAACAGAGACTCCAAAGGAAATTACATAAATAGTAAATAAGCATATGAAAAGAAACACATCATCGTGCATCACTGGGGAATTGCAAGTTAAAACAATAAGATCCTAGCACATATCTATTAAAATGGCTAGAACTCAAAAACCTGAGAATACCAAATGCTGATGAGAAGATAGAGCAACAAGAATGAGTGGTAGGAATACAACATGATAGAGCTACTCAAAGATAGGCTGTAAGTTTCTTTCAAACTACGTGAATTCTTACCATACAACCCATTAATCACATTCCTAGGTATTTACTCAAGGGATTGAAAACTTAAGTTCAACAAAAACCTGAAAAAAATGTTTATAGAAACTTAACAATTTCCTCAAACTGGAAGCAACCAAAATGTCTTTCCAAATTGAATGAATAAGCATACTGTGGTGCATCTGGATGATGGAATATTATATAGTGATGAAAAGAAATGAGCTATCAAAGTACGAAAAGACATGGAGAAAACTTAGACACATATTGCTGAATGAAGGCAGTCAGTCTGAAAAGGTTACGTACTGTATGATTCCAATGATGTGACATTGTAGAAAATTCAAAACCGTAGAGATGTTAAAAGGACCAAGGGTTTGGGGATATGGGCAAGAGAAAGATAAATAGATGAAATATGGAGGACTTTTAGAGCAGCGAAAGTATTCTGTCTGATACCGTAATGGTGAATATGTGACATTATGCATTTGTAAAAATCCATTGAGTACATAAGACAGAGTGTTGCTTAATATAAACTATGGTTTTAGTTAATAAAAATCAATAGAGCTGCTTCAGTTGAATCAAGTTTACCACACTGATACAAGATTTCAATAAGAAGGGAAACTAGGGGTTTGGGGTGGAGAGAGCGATATATGGAAACTCTACTATCTGCTCAATTCTTCTATACATTTACAACTGTTCTAAAAAAAAATGCAGTCTGCTAATTTTCAAAAGAGAAGTGGAAAAAAAGTTTGCCAATCGATCTGGAGCCATGAACCTTCTTGTCTTTAAACTCTGTGGGATGCATGGTACCCCGTTTCTGTAATCACACCAACAGAGGAGATCTTTCATTTTTTAAGAGGACATTTTTCCAGGAAATCAAACTTCAATGTAAAATATACAAGGTCAGCTCACATTGGGAAAGTAGGTTATTTTGATATGCCCTAAATGCTGTTTACACTTGAGACATAATGGTGATGTCTTATCAGGCAGAAGCTAGTTTAAGCCAGCAACAGCCAAATTAGCTTAGACAGGAGACTATAAATACATTCTGTATGTAATGAGTGCTTACAGTGTATTAAAGGAGAATTGTGTTATTTGAGTTATGTGATTGTGGGTTCTTAAAATATGTTACAATATCGAAATTAGGAAAAAACTGGCAAAAATATGAAAAAATACTCCCACAGACCCTTACTTACAAAGAAAACTATAAAGTTTTAAGGGTGGGGGCAAATGCAGGAGACAATATTGTTTATTTTGTTTTTAATATAGCCTCACATTGACTTACCTATCATGATAGATTCTGGAACATGGAGCAAAATGAACATACGTATATATTTATGTTTATATACGTGTGTGTATAATTTCACATATTTATATTCATTTGATATAGTCAGGAAACGAGGCATATATGAGCGATTTCATTTTTCCTCAAGAGTAAGCCAGACCTTAAATCACAGAAGGAAGCATTGTATTTCCCTTAAAGATAGTGCGAGTAGAATTCAGCCATCTTCCTTAATGTGCACATTTAGTATCACCCAGGTTGAGCTCATGGTTTCCTGAGTTCAAGCCCCGTGTTGGGCTCTGTGCTGATAGCATGGAGACCGCTTGGGATTCTCTCTCCCCTTCTCTCTCACTCTTTCTGCCCCTCCCCTGCTCATATGCTGTCTCTGTCTATCCCGATATAAAGAAATAAACTTGAAAAAAGAATATTTTCTTGCTGCAAGGAATTACCACAATTCTGTTTTCTGTCTTCTTTTGCTGTTTTTTTTCCCCTAAGATACCTACCTGTCAGGCATACAGCATGTTATATCTTCCCACCTCTCCAGTAAAGACTCTGTTTCCTTGTATTGTAGAACTTTGAAAAGCAAAGGGGTTTCTTCTTTTTATATGAACAGAATAAATTAATAATGGAAAAATTCAGTCAACCATTGGACAAGGAATGGGCATGGAGAGCCTGATTTACCAGCTACTACCCTTCAGTGAATATCAGAATATTGGCTCTACTATGCTTTAAAAGTGGACTTCCTTAAAAGATTATCATTCAGGGGAGCAATTTTATATTTGAAAGTATCCAGCAGTTTGATATGGTAATGAATCCTGTGGATATAAAGTTATTTTGGTCATTTTTCTAAAACACTCATTTTTATAGGTAGTAGCTATGTATTCTTTTTTTTTTTTAAGTTTTTAAATGTTTGTTCATTTTAGAGAGAGAGAGAGAGAGAGCACAAGCAGGGAGGGGCAGAGAGGAGCAGAATCCGAAGCAGGCTCCAGGCTCTGAGCTGTCAGCACAGAGCCCAATGTAGGGCTCAAACTCAGGAACCACAAGATGACCTGAGCAAAGTCGGACGCTTAATGGACTGAGCCACCCAGGTGCCCCAACTTTATTTTTGAGAGAGAGAGGGAGAGAGAGGGACAGAGAGACAGAGCATGAGTGAGGGAGGGGCAGAGAAAGAAGGAGACACAGAACCCAAAGCAGGCTCCAGGCTCTGAGCTGTCAGCACAGAGAGAGCCGGACACAGGGCTCGAACTCCGGAACCGTGAGATCATGACCTGAACCGAAGTCGAACGCTCAAGGGACTGAGCCACCCAGGCACCCAGTAGCTATGCATTCTTATAGAACATGTGAGCCAGCTGCAGTCATATAGTAATAGTAGGGAGGCTCTTGCTCTACACTCCTGTGTCATTTTAAGCCTCGAGCTAGTGCTTGTGCTCAGCAAACCAATGCCGGAAAAATGGGTTTCTCAGAGAACCCTGCCTTGTTAGTCTTGTCAAAAAGTAAAACCGGAGGCCAGCTGGAGACAAGAATGACACCAGATGCACACACATTCGGAACAAAGAGGCCACAGTCTGCTGCAGCCTATGTCCCATTAGCAGTGGGGGAGCATTAGATGCTAGGACACTGGATTTCATAAATTTTACTTGGCTGAAAGAATGTATCATTAGCAATGTTTGTGTCCTGGGACGGTTATAGATGTGGCTCTACTTGGTTCCTTCCTTCCTCCTTCCCCCCTTCCGTCCTTCCTTCCTTCTCCTTCCCTCCATTCTTTCCTCCTTCCTCCTTCCCTTCCCTCTTTTTAAAAATGTTGCGTTGTCAGACCTTCCTTTCCATATAACATTAAACAGAATTTGGATCTGGTCCAAATTCTTATAAACTGGAACCCTAATGTGGTTGACTTTTGCCTTTTCTTTCCTGTTGATAAGCATTCCTTCTATAGATCGAGTTGGCAGAAGCAATGAATTAAACATTAGCTGATCTGATAAGCAAAATATTGAAAGCTTTCCCCTCAAAGGAAGGAGCTATTTCACTTAAGAAGTACCTGTAATATTCACAGTCTGTATGGATGAAATGGAAGTGAACAAATCAAATGCTACTTTTTTTTTCTGGGGCAAAAAGGATTTCTGGCAAGTGTATGCTGCTCTTCCAATGTAAATAAGTACATGCACAGATAGGTGTGTGTAATCTGTGGGGTGCTGATCTTTTCAACAACCCAATCTGTTTTGAATAATCTTCTTCCCAATATATCAAAGTACCACTGTGCCGTTACTTCAAAATGATAGTTCAAGTCAGGGGTCTTCAACGGCAATTTCGCATATATTCATCAACGTATTTGGATCACCCCTCCCCCCTCACACACACAAAAGAATGTTTATCCCAAATTCAGAGGGATTAAAAAAACAACTTTCTTTTTTTTTTTTAAATATTTTTATTTATTTCTATGAGAGAGAGAGACAGCGTGAGCAGGGGAGGGTCAGAGAGAGAGGGAGTCACAGACTGAAACAGGCTCCAGGCTCTGAGCTGGCAGTCAGCACGGAGCCCGACGCGGGGCTCGAACCCACGAACTGCGAGATCGTGACCTAAGTGAAAGTCGGACGCTTAACCGACTAAGCCACCCAGGCGCCCCTAAAAAAACAACTTTCATTGTTTACGGTAAAAAAATGTATTATCAGGAAGAAGAAACTATGTGGGGGAGTTTCTGAAGAAGTTACTGATGTTCAGGAAAGAAGGGCTTATTCATATTCCTTAGCCAAGCAGAAGCTGCCGGCTGTGTGCTGCCTTACAGAGCTGGGGTGCGTTTCTAGCAGTCTGAGCTTGCAACATGCCTTTTTTTTTTAATGTTTTATTTATTTCTAGGGGGGAGAGAGAGAGAGACAGCGTGAGCAGGGGAGGGCCAGAGAGACAGGGAGTGACAGACTCTGAAACAGGCTCCAGGCTCTGAGCTGGCAGTCAGCACAGAGCCCGATGCGGGACTCGAACCCACAAACCGTGAGATCATGACCCAAGCGAAAGTCGGACGCTTAACCAACTAAGCCACCCAGGTGCCCCCTGAGCTTGCAACATGCCTTTGAGTGGAGATGGTTCCTTAAAACCTCAGTATGTTCCCTTCCCTGGAAAACCCCTAAATGCAGAGAAGGTAAATATAAGTATCCAATCATCTGTTCATCCGTTGTGGCATACCTACCACGGGCGTCGCGTTGCATCAGATTCAGTTTTGGAAAGAGGTGACTTCTGGTGCCTACAAGCTGTTTGGGTGGTTATGGAAAGAGATGAGTAATGGGGGGATGGTAGAGTAACTGGTGAACACAGAGACACATTGCGGCACCCAACAAGGCGTGATCGGTGCTCTCTGGGACCGGGGGTGCTCTAATGCACTGGCATTGGATGATGCTAGTGAACGCAGGCCTCCTTGCCTAACCCAGTCTCATCAGAGAGTGCACGGAGTTAGTTGGATCCAAGAGCCTGAAACGTTCTCCAGTGGTGTTGGTGAGCATGTGTGGTACCCGGTGGAAGGGCTGCGGTTGCTTTGTTCGCATCAGCGTCTGAACACCACCACCATCACAGTGCTTTGTTCCTACTCCTTGGTTTCCATTGCTGTACCCAGCTGAGATATCCATCTTTGTACTACAGAGAGCCTGGTTATGTTGTAACGAGTGTCATTCCTCTGGTCATGACTCTCTGTGCCCCAGTGTCCCCTCTACATTATCATCTTCGGGACTGGCAGAGAAGCAACCCTTTATTCACTCCCCCCACCCGATGCCTAACATTGTGTTGATAGCCTTACAAATGTCACTTCACTTCATACTGCTAACAATCTGAGATCATCATTAGCGTTTCTATTTTTCAGATGGTTAAAAGTGAGTTTCAAGGACACCTGGGTGGCTTAGTCAGTTAAATGTTCGACTTCAGCTCAGGTCATGATCTTGCAGTTCGTAGGTTCAAGGCCCACATCGGGCTCTGGACTGACAGCTTAGAGCCTGGAGCCTGCTTTGGATTCTGTGTCTTCCTCTCTCTTTGCCCCTCTCCCAGTCACACACATTGTCTCTCTTTCTCTCAAAAATAAATAAACATTTTTAAAAAAGTGAGTTTCAAAGATGTAAATGTTTTGTCCAGGACTATACTCTGGATAGGACGGAACTGGGAATACCACCTGGGTGAGTTGAGTCCCATCCCGGGCTCCCACCTACCACAGTGGTTGACTGTCTATACCCCACACGTATAGCATGCATATGTCCTGGTCACCTTCCAGTGACTCGTGGTCTGCAGAGTCTCTGCCAATGACACAGTTCCCAAATCCACTGCATAGTACATGTGGCGCCAAATCTCATATTGGGTCCTGTTGTCCTACTTTACCTTGTAGCACCTAACCCCTTCCTGACCTTATTCCAGGAATTTGGTGGTGGGGGGAGGCATCTTCTGGAAAACAAAACAAGAAATAATATGGTTTGACTTGTGTTTAGGAGTCCATTTTGGAACATCAGATTCGGTGGAAGACATTTGCAGCTTAGCTACTGAATGTTAGCAGCCATATGAGACCTACGTCTGGCCTACTTGACCAGACCATCAGAAATGGGTCACTCGGAAATTCAGCCTACCCGTCAGACGCTCAGAGGTGTTCACCTTGCTCGGATCGCTCTACCTTGGGGCTCTGGCTCAGAATAGTTAACGACCGTTACAAACTCTGATGAACGTGTGCAATCGCGAGGCACGCTGACTGAGTTGAGTGAGTGAAGGACCTCACCCGTGACAAGTTCACAGGACATGGGGACAGCCCGGTAGCCGAGTGCCTGGTCTGCGCCCCTTCCTCTCCATTTACGTTGAACACGTTAACAAGTTGCTACTTTAACAGCTTTGCTGTTCCCTCCCTCAATTTCCCCACCTTTTCCCTGGCCGTGCCTAAAGGTGACCGTGATTCTGGATCGTTATTTCCAGGTTTGGAATGCCTGTGACTCCTCCCTTCACAGTTATGGGTTTGTTCCCTGGTGTTGCATGATGGTCCTGTGAAACCCTGCAGAGGGGAAATTCCTGCTTTGTGTGTTCAGCCCAGAGAGACCAGGGGTGGGGGGTGGTCTACACCTGGCTCCATCTGCTACTAATCGGTGATCGTGATCACAGCACAGTCCTCCACGTTGATCAGCTGGGGCCCTCCCAGAGACCTAGCACTGAATGATGTTTTCAGATCATTTCATGTGGTTTTGTAATATTGAAGCATCTCACGGGAAGGTGGAGATTGGAAGGCTGACAGGCGGTGTTGCCGGATCCTGACTCAAGTTCAGGAGTTTAGACTTTATTCCATGGGTTAGTAATTTCTAATTTCTAATTACTAATTGCTATTAGTAAGACTTAAAATAACAAGTAGCTCTTTAATGAAATTCTAATCTATAAAACATATGCTTTAATTCATATATAGGGGGTTTAAGTTACCTGAAAGTTTTCTAAAAACAGTTCTTCTGGGGGCAGAAAATATTTTTTATCCCTAATTTTGATCAATAATTAATTCAACACCTGTTTTGGTTCTTCAACTATTTAAATTAGTGAACTGTATTTTGTTTTTCACGTTTTCTTACCTTATTTTAGTTGAGCCTCTAACAAATTATCTGCAGATCAGTGACTTAGCAAATATTGAGTACCTCTGATGAGTTCCTATGAACTCTCTTAAGGGCCGGAGACAACAATGTATTAGAGTGATGTGTGTGCCTTCATGGGGCTTCCATTCTGTGAGAAAGGCATTAATACGCAATCAAAGGGGATGCCCACATTGTGTGGAAAGAGATGACCCAGGGTGTGGGGCTGGAGAGGACCTGGGGTGGGCTGATAGAAGAGGCTGTCAACAGGAGTTCGTTAAGGGTCTCATCAAGACTTGAATGGAAAGGATCTTCCTTTCTAGCCTGGAAGAGGGAACAGCATCAGCAAATGCACAGAGGCAGGAAGGAGAGAGGTGTACTGGAGGACAGGGAGAATGTTTCAGAAAGACCAACTAAGGAGGAGAATGGTTTAAAGTGAAGTGGGAAGGACTTTAGGCATAAATTCAAGCAGAGTCTTGTAGGTGAAGGGGGGCATTTACATTTTATTGTAATCACAATAGGAAGCTATTGTCCAACACCAGGTAAGAGTTTACCCTTTTGTTGACAACTGGAGTCTCTTCAGCTTGTTAAAAATGTTAAGATACACAAGACCGTGCAACCATGAGATATTTGATAGACATTCAGCTAATGGAGTTTCTTTGTCTATATAGATGGTGGATTCTAGACTTGAAATATCCTTATCAGGGGGCGCCTGGGTGGCTCAGTCAGTTAGGCGTCCCACTTCGGCTCAGGTTATGATCTCACAGTTCATGAGTTTGAGCCCTCCGTCAGGCTCTGTGCTGACAACTCAGAGCCTGGAGCCTGCTTTGGATTCTGCTCTGTCTCTCTACTCTCTGTCTCTCAAAAATAAATAAAGAAACGTCCTTATCAGTACCTTGACTTTGGGAAAAACATCAGAATTCCTTGAGGAACAGTCATATTTTAAGGGTAATTTCTTGCCTGAAAAACATAACATTAATATATATAATAGGTTTTTAAAAAAATTACATTTAGTGCTAAAACCCTATTGGTACATCTGTCATTTCCTTCCTGGATGGTGTCGATCTCCTTGAGTGTGTCATACATAGCAATTCTGAATGCCACTGAGCAGCTGGACTGTGTGAAGAATCGAGTGAGGTTGAAGTTAGGTCCTGCGCCTTCATCGTTGTGTTTTTCTTGAGCAGATCATGTAATTTCTCTGGCATAGGATTCCTTGGTTGGTACAGTGGGGCTAATACCTGTTTCATGGAATTACCGCTGTCTGATGCAGAGGGAAACAATTGGTGAGCTGTTAACTGACGTAAAAATCCAAGGCACCTTCTCCAAATATACTGAACCATTCATATCCTCAACACACGTATGGCATATGATTAAGGGATTGGAATGGAAGTTATTAAATTAGAATTCAGTATGTCCCTACTGTAGCTGTGAATGCCGCTGTCGAATAATTCCAGCGTTAATGTACGTTCACACTCTGTCAGCCTACCTGGTTCTTTCAGGACTCCTCTGGAAGAGAATTATTCCAGAACCCTTCACCCGGTGGTCTGCGTAGCGGGCTCTTCGAGTATGGCCCCCTGCCCATCAAATGTTTATAGTACGGTCACGGTGTACAAGTTAAGAGTATTTCCCAACTTCAACCAAATTGAATGTATGATCCCAGGCAATAGGGAGGCTTTTAACAAGTGATATGATGTCAAAATAGTGTTGTGTCTGGCTGGCACATGGTGGTTCTGTTCTTCACGGACAGTTGCAGTCATGGCTTGTTGCCTGTTCATTGACACCAGAGATATAACTTTTTACTACGGACGATCCATGATGTCTTTTCTGTCCCCCTTTATCATGTCTACCGATATGAATTCAGTCAGCTAACATCCTGACTCTGTTAGCATTTGTCTTCCGTAATACTCTGTCGTTGTGTTTTATTTTCCTATGAAAATCGTTTGTTGAAATTAGGCTTTCAGCTTGGTTCCCTCCCAGGCTGGGAGGCATCCACATTTCACAAACGTTCTCCTTTCTTACCTACATGACGTTTCAGTCGGTAAGAAAGCCTTTTCCTCTCTGGGGCAGACAATGAACCGGATGTGAGTGCAAAGCCCGGGGACTTGAGTTCTGGCTCCTGCGTCCCGGGCCAGATGTGTCCAGTCCCAGCAGATGTGCAGTGTCCTTCCTTCTCCAGGTGTGCAGTCACCTGAAACAAGAAAGCCACTGGGCTGGAAGATGGCCTCGCTTCCCTCTGCTCCCCAAGTGATCCTAGTGCTTATTAAAACCTGGGCTTCTATTCCTTCATCTCCCACTCCCCACGTTGAGGATGGTGTTTAAGAACTGGTGAAATTAGAAAATTATATAAAAGGGGATATTGAAAAAAAAAGAAAACTCTTGAAGTCACCCCAGACTTCTCTCTTGCACCCTGCAAAGCCACGGCATCCTTCCCATCTCACTTGATCATTCGTTGTCCTTTCCTGGAAGCCCCCGCTCCCTGGCCTGGCTGCTAACACCCCTCCACTCTTCATCCTGCTGTTCCACAGCCACATCTCTGTGTGTGTTTATTTATCCTCTCTAGGAGGGAGGTTCCCTGAGGGTGTGGCTCTGCTGTGCTTAGGGCCCTGCTGTGTCCCAGGCACCCAGAAGAGTGGCTCGACAGTGCTCAGTTATGTAGGATGCTTGGCGGCTGGGTGAGGGATTCACTTCATCGCTGCCTCTTTGTGAAGGGATGTTGTGAGTACATTGCTCGGAGTTCAAGGTGAGGAAAGTGAAGGACCTCGCCCCTGCAGCACCCCCTTCCCCATCACCGGACAAGATGCGAACGTTCTATGGTGACTTCTGCTCTGAGAAGGGAGGCTGACAGTATTGTGCAGGACTTTTACTTGTGAGAAAGCATCTGAAGACCTTTATTTATTTAAAGTTTTAAAGTTTATTTAGTTTGAGAGAGAGAGATAGGCAGAGAGAGGCGGAGAGAGAATCCCAAGCAGCCTCCACACTGTCAGCCCAGAGCATAAGGTGGGGCTCGAACCCACAAACTGTGAGATCATGACCTGAGCCAAAATCAAGAGTTGAATGCTTAACTGACTGAGCCACCCTGGCGCTCACTGCCAAAGGTTTATATTTAAAAAGGAAGATGAAGGGCGCCTGGGTGGCTCAGTCGGTTAAGTATCCAACTTCAGTTCAGGTCATGATCTTTCAGTTCGTGGGTTTGAGCCCTGCATCAGGCTCTGTGTTGATGGCTCAGAGCCTGGAGCCTGCTTTGGATTCTGCATCTCTCTCTCTCTCTCCACCCAACTCATGATATATTTCTCTCTCAAAAATAAACATTAAAAATTAAAAAAAAAAAAAAAGAAGATGCCAGGTCTAGCCTCTTGTTAGTTTTTCAGTATTTTTGACTTTGAGACCTATTTTTAAGGTAAGATTAAGTAGTACTCTTACTGCTAGTGATAGCAATGCCACCTGTTGAGGGCTTATTACCTCAGTCCAGTGCTGAGCCTTTTTAGTATATATATTACATCATTTACTCTTCATTGTGACCCTTGAAGCCAGGGCTGTTTTCCCCACTTGTATCTATGAGAAATCTGAAGTCTGAGAGCTTAGTTAACTCCTGATTGCTTGCACAGTTTGCAATCTGGAAGAGCTAGGATTTGATCCCAGGTCTCCATGCATTGAGTGGAAGGCCCACAGAGACCCCACCGATGGGTGACATGCCCATGCCTGGCGAAGAGTGAACATAATGGTAGAGTGCCAATTAGGGGGCATTGAAACACATTTTTCAATCTGTGGTTTTCTACCTTATGTTAATTTTCTGTATTTATATACTTCTGAGTAAGCTGCAGACTCAGTATACGAATGTAGGCTTTTGACCGCAAGCTTTGGGTATGAATACTGTCTCATTTGGGTCTATTTCTTAGGAACACTGGAGCTTTGGTCCACATACGTGGGCTCCCTTCTGAGTTGGTAGAAACCACCTGCAGCCTCTATTTAATTCTGTTCTGGGGAAGAGGAGTTCTTTGCTTAGATTATTTTTTGCATCATTAAAAAAAAAAACTGGTTGGTGGAGGGAATGGTAGATGTAAAAAAAAAAAAAAAAAGCCATCTAGGGACACCTGGGTGGCTCAGTTGGTTGAGTGTCTGAATATTGACTTTGGCCCAGGTCATGATATTCTTGACTTTGGATCAGGTCATGATCTTATGGTCCATGAGTTCGAGCCCCACATTGGGCTCTGAGCTAACTGTGCAGAGCCTGTTTGGAATTCTCTGTCTCCCTCGTTCTCTGCCTCTCTCCGGCTTGCTCTCTATCTCTCTTTCAAAATAAATTTTAAAAAATTAATTAATTAAAAAAAGCTATCCAGACATAAGCCACCAGGGAATGAAAAGATACAATGTATCTATTATTTTTTAAATAGTTTCTATTTAGAAATTTATTAACGAGAATGGTTTTGTGTATAGTGTATGCTGTAAACTCTGTATTTTACCATTTGTATGGGTTTGATGTCATACTTGTTGCTGAAGATGATTTCAAAAATTACAAGCTTGTCTTTTTTTTTTTAAACTTCTGTGTAATGCCTTCTGTCTTGAAAGGATGTAATTCATTTCTGTTTATTTTATTTGACAAGAAAGTGTGAATAAAACAGTAATGGAAAGTTTATAAATTGTATTATAGAGGCAAGAGCTGTAGGCTGTGTTGCTATTTCTTCATGGATTCTTTCTTTTTTCATATTTATTTTTGAGAGACAGCAAGAGAGCGAGAGAGAGAAGGATGGAGGGAGAGACAGAGAGAGAGAGAGACAGAGGATTGGAAGTGAGCTCTACCCTGACAGCCAACAGCCCGATATGGGGCTAGAACTCAGGAACTGTGAGATCATGACTTGAGCTGAAGTCAGACGCTCAACCAACTGACCCACCCAGGCACCCCCTTCATTGACTATGTCTGTGAAAAAGTGACTTGTTTGGGTTTTTAAAAAAATGTTTTATATTTTATTTATTTCTGAGAGAGAGATAGCATGAACAGGGGAGCGTCAGAGAGAAAGAGAGATGCAGAATCCGAAGCAGGCTCCAGGCTCTGAGCTGGTTGTCAGCACAGAGCTCGACATGGGGCTCAAACCCACGAACTGTGAGATCATGACCTGAACTGAAGTCAGACGCTTAACCAACTGAGCCACCCAGACGCCCCAAAAGTGATTTGTTGATAGACTGCAGTTCTGTTGTGAATAATGGTTCCTTTCCTGGTCTTTGAGAAGCAATGCAGAGGCGTAGAGAGGGCCACCCTGGCAGTGTTGTGATGTGTCACATCATGTTACTTGGCCAAATCTCCTTTTTTCCATACAAAAGCAGCCTCGAGTTCCTAATTAGTAAGATGGAAAATTCAGCTCTTGAAAATCCTACTACGGAATAATGATAATTGACTGCAATTTCTTTTTCTTCACTTTCTCTGCTATGAGAGTGAAGTTTTTCTTCTTCTTTCTCAGTTTGGCTAATTTCCTTTGTTCTTATTCAGTTATTTTTCTTGTGAAACACTTTTCCACATGTGTAATAGTACCAACTTAATAGTACATCCAGAAAAAGAAAATCCTTTTTTTCTTCTTTCATGTAAGTCTTGGGAGAATGAAAGCCTAGAATATTTATGAGCATTTGATAGTATAATTATATATATTAAAGTATCATTATTTATTACTTTGCTAATCAATCATTTTTTAATGAATTTGTCATAAGACAGAAATAAAGATTCAGTCTCCATGATTTCAAAAAGGAGAGTCTATTGTTCTAAAAATGACAGTTTCTCTACAGTTTCCCCCCATCAGCACTAGCTGAAACTTATGGCATCCATTGATACTTACAGAATCTTTTGCCATCCTGGTCGCTGTCTGAGATTGTTACAAGCATATCCTTTTACTTATACATGGGCTGACCAATGTTGGTATTACCCAAGTGATATTCACAAGGTAATTTTTCCTAAGCATATATATATCACGAGGTTATGCAATGCGGTTAAAAGAAAGTGGACTCTGAGGTCAGATGGACCCCATATCTTCCTGGAGGGGCTAAGGGGCCCCCCAGGGTCCCTGAGTAGAAACCCGAGGTCTGTGGCTCAGCCGCGATGTGAGCCCATGCCCCACACCGTGTCACTCACTCATCAGGCAGGAAGAGAAGGGAAGGCTTTCATCAGTGCTTTCCTTTCACTGAGTTCTGAGTACAAGCCTGAATTTTAGATTCTCTTTCTATCAATTTTGCAAAATCTCTGTGATACCTGGAACCTGGGCATCCCAGGCAGGTGCAAACAAGGCCATATGAAGTCGTAACCGTGTGGGCAGTGCGGCACCAGGAGTGGCTCTTTGTACTCGAGAATCAAATGATTGACTGTTGGCAAGGATTAAAACCGAGGCTTCCTGAGCGCGGGGCTTTGATCTTCTCCAAATCCACGGAGACAGCTGAAATTTCATGGGAAAGTGACAAGGATTTCCTAAACCGAATGCAAATAGATGTTTAATTTTCAACTCAACCTCTTGCCCAAAGGCTTTGCAAGTGCCTGAAAAGAAAACCCTGGTTCGTAAATCAGAAAATGTTGATTTTTGACAGCATATTCCAACTTGAACAGATCAAAACTGGGGTTGTGGCATCCTTATTTATTTATTTATTTTTAGTTATTATATAGCTGATGGTTCTTTTAATACAATTTCAATGATAGATCTCTATGAAGTAGAGATGATATTCTTTCTGGCTTACTACAATTTGGAAAGGAAGAACTTACCAAATGACAGATTTAACCTTTTGTAATAAAGACCACGCATCCTCATTCGTTTGTTAACACGGCCAGTTATGGGCTACACATCACCTTTTTCCCTTTGATTAACTGACACTAATGAATGCTGTATAAAACTTAACAACATAGAAAACATTTTCCAACATGAACATGTGTTACAATGAACCTATAATTGTGAGTGCCTCATTAAAAAAAAAAAAAAAATCAGTGTGTAGCCTGGCACTTATACTGGTAAAAATATGTAGTTGTGTGAGGTATAGCCCAGATTTTGTCATAAAAATCATGAACTTTAGGCTTGGCCGTGGCCCTACTTCTCTGGTCAGAAAAAACAGGTAATCGCATGTTAGGTGATTTCTAGGTAATTTACAGTTAGAGGTCTGGAGGCTGTGATTTTTTCTATTTTTCCTCCAGTGGACGAGTTGATCACTATTACTAATTACTCTTATTAATATCCTTGCAAAGCTCAAAGCTCTCATTCTCCTTTGTGTGTGTGTTTTTGGTATTTAAGGTACTTTCTAGGTAAATTGATTTATTAGATTTTTAAATTTTTTTTAAATAATTTTTTTAATGTTTTATTTATTTCTGAGAGAGAGAGAGCGCGAGCAGGGGAAGGTCAGAGAGAGAGGGAGACACAGAATCTGAAACAGGCTACAGGCTCTGAGCTGTCAGCACAGAACCCGACGCGGGGCTCAAACCCATGAACCATGAGATCATGACCTGAGCCAAAGTCAGACGCTTAACCAACTGAACCACCCAGGCGCCCCATGATTTATTAGATTTTTTTTAAATGTTTGGAAATATTGTATCCTCTGTGGACCCTTTGAGTCACCTACCCACTCTTTGTAACTTTTGTGTAAAGGAATTAGGGTCTTGCTTTTTTGTCTGGAGACCGTGTCCTGTGGCTGCTGCTCAGGATGTCATCTCTGCTGTCCCTTAGGGCCCAGCCTTCCTTTGTGGTTCAATTGTATGACCTCATGATTGGGATATGGTGTCAGTAGGCTCAGAAATTTGCTTTGGAAAGAAATGGAGGATTGCGTAGATATTGGGGAGACAGTGAGACCCTCTCTGCGGCGGTTAGTGGCATTTTGTCCGTATGTTTTGTCCACATTCCTCCAACTCTCCTGGCAGAGGTTTGCTGCTCCCCGAGAGGGTGTCTGTGGTTGTCAGGATCACCTGAAAGCTGGTCAGAAATGCAGACTCCGAGGCCCTGCCCCAGAGCTCCTGAGTCAGGACGTGTGTGCTACCAAGTCTGCAGGTGATTCTCACGTGCACTGGAGCTTGAGAAGCGTGAGGCTCCAACGGCCGTGTCCTGGGAGTCAGCCTCGGGCCGGACGTGTCTGCCACGCTCCAGCCTCCCGTGCAGTTTTCCGTCCTCCTTGAACAATCTCTGGGGCCTGGGACGGTGAAACACGACCCTCCCATTTTAGCCGTCAACATTGCTGAGAGCTGCATGGGGTGATTTTCCCTTTGTCAGACTTGCTGTAAGCCTCAGCCCTGCAGAGAGTGAAAATTTGACTTCCTCCTTGCCGATTTGCATACCTTTTTTATTTATTTATTTATTTATTTATTTATTTATTTATTTATTTATTTATGTTGTCTTGTTGCCTAGGACTTCCAGCACGATGTTGAATAACAGTGGTGAGAGTGGACATCCTTGTGTTCCTGACCTTAGGGGGAAGGCTCTCAGTTTTTCCCCATTGAGAATGATATTAGTCGTGGGTCCTTCATTTATGGTTTTTATGATCTTGAGGTATGATCCTTTTACCCCTACTTTCTTGAGGGTTTTTATCAAGAAAGGATGCTGTATTTTGTCAGATGCTTTCTCTGCATCTATTGAGAGGATCGTGTGGTTCTTTCATTTATTAATGTGTGTATCACATTGATTTGCAGACATTAAACCAGCCCTGCATCCCAGATATAAATACCACTTGATCACGGTGAATAATTCTTTTAATGTATTGTTGGATCATGTTGGCTAGTATCTTGTTGAGGACTTTTGCATCCATGTTCATTAGGGAAACTGGTCTATAGTTTTCCTTTTGAGTGGGGTCTTTTTCTGGTTTTGGAATCAAGATAATGCTGGCCTCATACAAAGAGTTTGGAAGCTTTCCTTCTATTTCTTTTTTTTGGAACAGCTTCAAAAGAGTAGGTGTTAACTCTTCTTTAAATGTTTGGTAGAATTCCCCTGGAAAGCCATCCAGTCCTGGGCTCTTGTTTTTTTGGGAGATTTTTATTACTAATTCAATTTCTTTACTGGTTGTGGTTCAAATTATCTATTTCTTCCCCTTTTTTGGTTTTGGTGGTTTATATGTTTCTAGGAATTTGTCCATTTCTTCCAGATTGCCCAATTTATTGCCATGTAATTGCTCATCTCTTATTACTGTTTGTATTTCTGTAGTGTTGGTTGTGACCTCTCCTCTTTCATTTTTGATTTTATTTATTTGGGTCCTTTCCTTTTTCTTTTTGATCAATCTAGCTAGAGGTTTATTAATTTTGCTAATTATTTCAAAAAGAACCAGCTCCTGGTTTCATTGATGTGTTCTGTTTTTGTTTTTTTGTTTTTTTTAATTTCAATATCAATGATTTCTGCTCTAATTTTTATTATTTTCTGTTTTCTGCTGGTTTGGGGCTTTGTTTGCTTTTCTTTTTCCAGCTCTTTAAGGTATAAGGTTAGGCTGTGTATCTGAGACCTTTCTTTCTTCTTTAGGAAGGCCTGGATTGCTATATATTTCCCTCTTATGACAGCTTTTGCTGTGTCCCAGAGGTTTGGGGCTGTTGTGTTATCATTTTCATTGGCTTCCATGCACTTTTTAGTTTTCCTCTTTATTTTCTCGGTTAGCCCATTCATTCTTTAGTGGGATGGTCTTTAATCTTCAAGTATCCATCATCTTTCCAAATTTTCCCACCTCTAGAGCTTTCTGTGGACCACAGAGCCCCAAGCACTGGTATTTGTGATGAGTTTCCAGGTGGATGGGGGTTTCTGGTGGTCTGTCCTGTCTGGAGCCTACTGACCCGCTGCTGCAGAGCCCTTATTTCTTCTCTGAGTGGTGAATGTAGAGCAAGGGCCAGTTTTAGGGATGACCATGGGACACTTTGCAGACTGCCAAAGCTGCCTTCCATGTCCACAGGCACCCTTTGTGTTTTTCTTCCATTCTGCACCTCTTGCTGCATCCATAGGTCCCTGCTCTTCCAAGCATCTCCCTGCCCCACCGCTGACACTTGTGAGATAGCAGTTGATTTCAGTCCTTGTCGTTATAACACTTGAGCTTCGTGCCTTGAGCTCATTCCACGTTGCCTTCCATCTTCCTGCAGATGAATTTGCAAAATATATGTAATTAATTTATTCCCCAGCCCTGACCCAGTGGTCTCTACCACCAGGTAACCCACATCCGAGGCTTTGAAGCTAGAGCCAGTGGTGTGTCACTTGAGCCATGCCAAATCCCCTATGTAGCATCAAGGAAAGGAGTCAACGGGAGGTTTATGGGAGGAATATCACATTTCCTGTGCTCCCTTTCTTACATATCTCTCCGCGACACATGTGGGCAGTGGAGATCAAGCTGCGGGTCTTCTTCCGACTGATGTAGAATTATTTTTCCTTTCAGCTTTCTTGACTCACAATTCCATCCACATCAGAAGCTTTGCCTCATTCCTTAGTGCATAGTAATCATGCTTTTCAAAACACAGAAGAACTCTTTCATCACAGAATCTTACTCCTTTTGATCCTTTACTGTTTTTTTTGTTTTTTTTTTAACCAAGCTCAGAGTGATGCCCGATGGTCAAACTCTGAGATGCTTGGAACTTTGAACATTCACTTTGAACATGAATCCATAAACTCAGTGACCTGACCTAGCTGATAGGAGCCCCAAACACTGCCTTACTACAGAGAGGGCATCTTTAAGTGTGAAATGGATGTGGGGCCATGAAGTGATGAGAATGTTGGGATTTAAAAAAATTTTTATTTATTTATTTTGAGAGAGTGTTTGCATGCACATGAGTGGGGGAGGGGAGACAGAGAGAGAGAAAGAGAGAGGGAGAGAGAGAGAGAACCCCAAGCAAGCTCTGCTCTGTCAACACAGAACCCAACACGGGCTTGATCCCATGAACCATGAGATCATGACCTGAGCTTAAATCAAGAGTTGGATGCTTAACCAACCCAGGTGCCCTGGGGATTGTTTCTTAAGTTGGTGTTTTTCCTTCACAAATGGGATGATTTTCTTCCACATAAAACAAGGCTTTTTCTTCATCACTGGCCATATTAATGAGCTACATGACAACACACTAAGTAAGATAATCAAGACCGAGTCAGCCAACATTTCTGGGATTTGACTCCATCTTCTATAACACAAGGTGACAGACACAACCGGAATGTTCTATCTTGTGCCTTACAGGCTCTGCAGGAGAGCGCCTCCTGCATACACATGAGCACAATTCTCCAGTATCCTTCAGAGACTATTATTATATTGGTTTCTTTGAAAGTTTTGGAAAGACTGTAGGGTTTCCTTTAGAGCCAGTTAGGCAGCAGAAGGAAATTTGAATAGTCCCTTGCTCTTTGCTCTTTTCAATTTTCTCCTGCCCATTTCTCTGGTTGGCTTGAGGGCCCTCAGAGTTGGGGTAAAGTTTGGCAGAAGGCACTGAAGACCGTTGAGGCAGATGTAGAGCTGTGTGGAAATAAAGGAGGGCAGGGGCGCCTGGGTGGCTCAGTCAGTAAAGCATCTGACTTCAGCTCAGGTCATGATCTCATGGTTGGTGGGTTCGAGCCCCATGTCGGGCTCTGTGCTGACAGCTCGGAGCCTGGAGCCTGTCTTCCGATTCTGTGTCTCCCTCTCTCTCTGACCCTCCCCTGCTCATGCTGTCTCTATCTCTCTCTCAAAAATAAATAAAACACTAAAAAAAAATTAAATAAAAAAAAGGAGGGCAGAGGGGGAGCTCACATTCCCTTCACATTCACACCCAGAAGCACATTTGTTTCTGTGGGTTCACGTGTTAGACTTTATTTCTGAAAGCTGATATGCCCACACATGTGACTCTGAAAGTCGAGTGACCCAACATTAAATTAAATGGAAATCCAACCCAGCCTGGAGTTGTTAAAATAATCTGTCTCCAGGCAAGAAACAAGCAACCGCTTTGGATGGTACAATGCATGCTTGTCCCCAAAGAGCCTTTCGCACGGCCGTCTGCACCCACCACGTACCGTTGCTTTCCATTTATAAAATGGGTCTCTTGAAAAATACAGGACTGGTTTTGTAAACATCCTTTTGTGATTCCGTCTTGCTCTTTTCTGAGTTCTTAAGTGGTCTTCCTTCAATACTTCGTAGTCATATGTCCTTGGTCTTTTTTTTTTTTTTAAATTGCTTTCTAAAATTTTGTGGTTTATTTAATACAATTCCCTCAGCTAGTCATGACCTTGATAGTCTCTTCCAAATACTGCATTGCTTTTCTATTGCTTCAATACCAGTGTGCAGTCTGTATGAAGGTAATACCTTTACTTACTTAGGGCCCGTTTCTCTCCGTTTCTCACCTGTTGTGCCATCGGGGCCAGGGTGTGAGTCCTGCTCACTTACGATTTCTTTCTGAATCTAGAGTACTTCTTTCTAAACACTGACATTTTATTTCTAGTTAGGCAGTATTCAGGATACCATTTCAACTTTAGAGCCAGTTAGCCAGCCAAGAGGAAATTTGAATATTTCCTTGCTCTTTGCTCTTTTCTATTTTCTCCTGCCCATTTCTTGGTTGGTTTGAAGGCCCAAAACAACCAAGTAAAGTTTGGCAGAAAGCATTTCATCTTCTAGTATGTATTTATGAGCAAGACCCTGCATTATCTAACCAGAGTTTCATTTTCTCCAGATCTTATCTTCGTGTGCATGAACTAGGTACAGATTCCCAATGACTGGAAATCCCTGAAATATTTATTCTGTGTGTCCATATCTATTTCTCCAATTGTGGCCTCTCTTCCTCTGCTCACTGGCACATTTTAAAAACACTCTCCGAGACTTGTCACCAAGTCTGTATGTTTACCACATATGTGTTTATGACATATGACCTGGCAGTATTTTGTTTTTTCTTCTTCTTGTTGGGAATGTTATCTCGCTTTCTCAATCTCGACTGTGTGTGTATGAGATTATGTGTTTCTTTGTGTGCTTTGTCCCACTTTGGCACTAAAAGAAAATAAAAATACCTACAAACTGAAAAGCAAAGTGACAGCATTTGATACAGGTGCATATTCATATGTGCCTTTCAAGTATGCATTGTCATTATTTAATTTTTTAATTTGCTTTTTATTTTTGAGAGAGAGAGTGGAGAGCGGAAGAGAGAGAGGGAGAGAGGGCAAGGGGGGGGGAGAGAGAGAGAGAGAGAGAGAGAGAGAGAGAGAGAATCTTAAGCAGGTTCTATGCTCAGCGTGGGGCCAATTGTGGGGCTTGATCCTACAACCCTGGGATCATGACCTGAGCCGAAATCAAGAGTCAGATGCTCAACTGACTGAGCCGTCCAGGCGCCCCACATTCTCATTATTTAAACACAATCATGCCTGCTAGCTCTTCTCCTTCCTGCTGGTATCTGACAACAAGATTTAGATTTAGACATGAAGTCATCACTTGGGATAGATGCATCAGAACTGACTTATGAATGAATCACTTTGTAGGATTGTGTTACATGCAGTCCCCAGGACTACATGGCCAATCCAAGGAGGTCTTAATTGGGCACCACTGAAAACCGGACTTAGGGCCAGAATCCTCAACCACAGGATGGCATTTATCTGAAGTAATTACTAGTGACTCAACCACAGTTCACTACAATTTGCTCCTCTCACCAGCATATGGGATCAGGGAATTAAAAATAAGATGTGAATCAAATAAATTACATTTTACACTTACCTTAGAGAATAATATGAGACTCTAGAAGTGAAATTGTATTTTGCAGAGTTTCTTGTTTATATATGTTTTAAAGAATTAAATGAATGGTACTAATATGAAGGTGTCATTGTTAAGCTTTAAAAGAGAGAAACACTGAATTCGTATTAGCTACAGATTATCAGCTTTAATGCTTCTTCATCTGTTTCCGGGTGAGAACAGATCCGGGTGAAAACAGATCTGTTTTCAGCTTCCAGCGTGCTCTGGAAGGCATGGGTGCACGTGGACCCACCTGACAGACAAAACTGGAAGGTCACATTTTGTCAAGAGCGAAGGAAAACTTCAATCCTGACCTTACATCCCCCCACCCCCTCCGTTTCTCTCCCCATCCCAGCCCCCCTCCCCTTCCCTCTGGGAGAAACATGAAAGGTGCCGCGGTTTTAGGATTATGAGTTTTGGAAGGAGATGGACCTGAGTGTCTGGATCCTGGTGTCTTCACCAACTAGCTGAGCGAGCATGGGTGGGTTCTCTGATGTCTCCAAGCCCCTGTGTCCTCACCTGTAAAACAGGGGTGACACAGCTGCCAAAGATTTAAAAAGGTGACAAGTGGACACTTCTAGCTTCATGTTGAACACAGAGCCCTGTAGCTAGAACAGCGTTCAAGCAGTAGCAGTGGTTCTGACTGGCAGAAGGTGGCCTCTATGCCTTAAGAGGGAAACTGAGGGCACCTGGGTGGCTCAGTCGGTTAAGCGTCCGACTTCAGCTCAGGTCATGATCTCACAGTTCGTGGGTTCGAGCCCCGCATCAGGCTCTGTGCTGACAGCTCAGAGCCTGGAGCTGCTTTGGATTCTGTGTCTCCCTCTCTCCCTCTCCCCAGCTCACACTATGTCTCTCTCTAATGTAAGTAATAAAACATTTTTAAAAATTTAAAGAAGAAAACCATATTTTCTTCAGCTGCAGGGCATGCACTGAACTTCAAGAGACGACCAAGTGTCATCTTCTCCTTTGAAGTATTTGCTTATGATTGAAATGGACCTGTTTGACCCACAGTTGTGTCTCCGCCTTCATCTCTATTTATTATTTGTGCCTTGTTGAAGTATTTCTCTGTCTCTTTAAAAGCCTAACTTTTAGTTTAATGTCTTGTTTTGTATTTTATATCTTCCTTCTAATGTCTTTGAGTTTCCTTTATTTTTCTAGCTTATTGAATTGAATGTTTAGCTCATCTGTTTCCAGTCTTTCTCTCTTTTATTTTTTTTTTAAATATTTTTATTTATTTCTAGGAGAGAGAGAGAGAGACAGCGTGAGCAGGGGAGGGGCAGAGAGAGAGAGGGAGACACAGACTCTGAAACAGGCTCCAGGCTCCGAGCTGACAGTCAGCACAGAGCCCGACATGGGGCTCGAACCCACGAACCACGAGATGATGACCCAAGCGAAAGTCGGATGCTTAACCAACTAAGCCACCCAGGCGCCCCCAGTCTTTCTCTCTTTTAAAAAGAAGTACATTGAAAGCTATCGATTTCTCCAATGAACACTGTAGGTACACTTCACAAGATGTAAAATATATATGTATATATGTTGTTTGTTTTTAATAGACCACTTAAGCCCATTTATATTTCCTTGAATTTCTGGTAAATTTGGCATTTTCCATTTATCACACTTTATCACTGATTTTCCTACCCTACTGAACTTCCCTGCCATCTGTTAGGCTGTTAGTGTTCTCCTCATTTCTTCTATTGGTGTGAAAGTTACAAATTCATGTCCAATATTTATGGATAACCTAGTGACTCTGACATCGATAACTCACTTACAAAGGTTGTGGTTGGTGAGCATATCTGTCATTCTCCTGAACCTGACTTTGTTCATTCTGATCTCTTTCTCCTATTTTCCACATTGTTTTGTCTCAAATTTTAATTCTGCCTTCTTCTTATCACGTTCATTTGTTTTCTTAAAAGTGAATGTGTTAGAGGTGCCTGGGTGGCTCAATTGGTTAAGCATCCTACTCTTGATTTCGGCTCAGGAGATCAAGCCCCAAGTTGGGCTCCATGCTGTCAACACAGAGCCTGCTTGGGATTCTCTCTCTCTCTCTGCCCCTCCCCACTTTTTCTCTATATAGAAAAATAAATAAACTTAAAAAAATTGAATGCTTATTTTAATTTACCAGTGTATTCATAGAGCTCTTTATTCATCATTTCTTGTGGTAGGATGGTCTGAATAGTTAAGATCTGGTATGGCATGTTGTGTAGCCAGTCAGGACAGAGGTCTGACCAGTGTGGGCTTCGTAGGCTGTGCATAGTGGTAGAAGACCCACCTGTTACTGCAGGGCTCATTTCTTTCTTGCTTCTTGAGGTATAATCTTCAGTCGTTTCTTAAATGACAGTCTGGAAATAGGAAGTTCTTGCATTCTTTTTATGCCTCAAAAGATTTTTGTTTTGCTTCAGTTGGAGCTGACAATATAGCTGGGTATAGAATTCTATATCGACATTTGTTTCCTTCAGAAGTTTTGTGGTATCTTCTCGTGATTATCCTACATATTTTAATGCTGATAAACAGTCTATTGTCAATATATCAGACCTTAACTTTGCTAGTAATATTTTTCTCTCCAATAGGGTTTAACATTTTTTTCTAGCTCTGTGATGCTGTATAGTTTCATATAGTTAAGACATGGATTTACAAAAAGAAATGATTGTTCTGTTTCACTTGTAATATTTCTGGAAACTGAAGATTCATGTGATTCATAATTCTGGAATTTCCTTCAGGAATATTTTCTCTCCTGTTTTCTTCTAAGATTCCTAGTAAAAATGCTTTAGAATGTGTCACTCTTTTCTCTAATTTCTTTTTCACAATGTTCAACACTTTACTTCTCTGTTGTACATTGGGTGATTTCATCATATCATTTTTTTCCCCTGTATTATTCCCTCTTCTATGTTTTTGTGAAGTTTTGTTTAGTTTTATCTTTTTGGATTTGGTTTCAGAGGACTCAGCTACTCTGATGTCATTTCGTAGCACCCTGTGGTCATTGGTCGTAATGAGAGGCCCATCGTTCTGTTGTTTATTTTCTTTATTCCCATCACCACTTCCTCCTAGGCTTGCCCCGTCATTTGAAATGTCCTAGTATGTTTAATGTGCATCTTTTGATATGTATTTCTGTACACTATACAGTGTTATCGTGTGCAAATGTTGGTTTTAATTTGTGTAATCAAAAGGTGTAACATATCTTTTAATTTCAATCAATGCTATGTCTGGAATTCTTCCATATTGCTATATATAAATTGAGTTTCTTACATCTTGTAGCTGTATTGCACTCAATGGTTTGGGAACCACCACATTTTATTTATCTTCTTCCCCAGAGAGAGACACCCAAATGATCTTCAAGCCTCAGCACCCCACATTTTACTACAGTGAATATCCTTGTACTTCTCCCTTTCTGATATTTGGTCAGAGATTTTTAAGGGGATAGATACAGAATTATTTGACTGACTGTCACCAGAGTGCTCTGTACCATGGCTGCATTATTAGTCTACACTTTTTTTTTTTTTTTTTGGCAAGGTGTGGGGGTTCCCATATTTCTGTATCGTTACCAATTCTTGGATATATTTGGTTTTCTAATTTTAGATAGATGAAAAAGCTTTAAAATAACAGCTTGTTATTTTTTCTTATTTATTTCTGATTACTAATTAATTTTGGAATTTTTTTATGTTCATTTGAGCCTTATGGTTTTCTCTTTGAAAAAGTGCCCATTCATAGCCTTTGCTATGTCACCAGGGATATTTCTGTCTTTTTCTTTTTGATTTTCGAGAGTTCTGTGTATATTATAATATTAGGTTTTGTTGACTTTAGACATTGAAAATACCTTCTCCCATTCTGTCACTGTTTTAACTTTGTCCATGGTCCCTGCATCAAACAGAAACCCATACTTTTCCTTAGTTTATTTTTTGAGTTGTAATCTAGTATAGTCAAATCCACTAATGAAAAACTTTCAGCTTAATGTGTTTTGTCATTTGAATACACTTATATTAACTCCATCTGGAACAAGATGTAGGACATTTCAATTAAGTACCATCATGGAAACTTTGCTTATTCCTATTACCAGTCATGTCCCCAAATGCAACCCCTTTCTGATTTTTATCCACAGAGTAGGTTTACTTATTCCTGGACTTTATATAAATAGAATAGTTGCATTCTTTGATATCAGGCTTCTTTTTCTCAGTATAGTAATTATGAAATTCACACATATTTTTGCCAGTCTCAGAAGTTTGTTCCTTTAATAATTTTTTTTCATTCTCCTGTTGCTAGACTTTTGGGCTATTTCTGGTATTTGACTAATATAAGAAAGAATGGTTAAATATTTTTGTAGAAGTACTTCTGTAGAAAGATGTTATAGTACTTTTGGGGGTAAATAGTAGGAGTGGGATTGCATGTTTTCAACTTTATAAGAAACTTGGAAAAGGTACCATTTAAACCTCTGCCAGAAATGTATGATAGTTCTCATTGCTTTATGTTTTCCCTGACTTTTAGTATAACAGTATTTATAATTTAACCACTTTGATGTATATAAAATAGTATCTTATTAAGGTTTCAATTTGCTTTTACCTGATCATTTAATAATACTGTTTCATGTGCTCATTTGCCATAGTATATCTTCTTTTATGAAGCACCTATTCCAATGTTTTGCCTAATTTTAATTGGGTTGTTTGTATTGTTATAACTGAATCGTAAGGGTTCTTTATATATTTTGGATAGGAGTCATTTGTGTGGTGTAATACTGTGTTTCTTAGTTGTAGGATATGTATTTTATCATTGGTGCCTTTCTGCAAATCAAGAAAGCATTGATAAAGTCTAATTCATCATTTTTTATGGCTAGTACCTAAAATTTTGGGGCTTGTTCCAAGTATGTAAAGATATTCTCTGAGGCTTTCTTTATAAATGTACGGTTCCAGCTTTTACGTTTAAATCTTATGACTCCTCTCCATTTAATTGTTACATAGAGAATGAGGTAGGTCTCCAGGTTCATTTTTTCCCATCTCCTTATCTTATTCCTACAACAGTATTTGTGAAAAAGACTTTCTGTCCTCCCCCAACACCCATTTAATGGACTTTTCACCTTGGTTTTAAAAATTAATTAATCATACACATGTGGATCTTTATTCTGTTCCACGGATCTCTTTGCTTATTTTCATGCCAATTCCACACTATTGTAATTATATACAGTTAGTCTAAAATTCAAACCGTGTAATTTTGTGGAGGTAGTTTTGCATATGTTGTCTTGATTACCAAAGTTTCACTGCAATCTTAAAAGTCAGGTACTATAAATGATTTCTTTTGACATTGTTTTGGCTTTTTCAATTTTATTTTCTTTCTGTATTGCACTACCTAGGACTTGTAGTACAATGTTAAATGTTGATTAGAAATGAATAAAAGTAACAAGGATGGATACCTTGGCATTGTCTCCAATCCTAAGGGCTGAAAATGGTCAATAATATTTCAGCGTTAGATATGATGTTATTTGTATATTTTCCATAGACGCCCTTTATCAGACTGTGGAAGTTCAATTCTATTCTGGTTTTTCTAAGGGTTCTTTTCATAAATGAGGTTACATTTTGTCCAACAATTTTACTTTCTTTTTTTTTTTTTTTTACTTGTTTTATTTATTCCTGAGAGAGAGAGAGAGAGACAGTGTGAGCAGGGGAGGGTCAGAGAGAGAGGGAGACACAGAACCTGAATGAGGCTCCAGGCTCTGAGCTAGCTGTCAGCACACAGGCCGATGCAGGCCTCGAACCCACGAACTGTGAGAGCATGACCTGAGCCGAAGTCAGGCACTTAACTACCTGAGCCACCTAGGCGCCCCCGATTTTTCTGTATATACTGAGATAATGATGTGAAATTTTTCTTTATGAATTATTTTTATTGGTTTTGTAAATCTTAAATCAATTTTGTATTTCTAGGATAAACTCTACTTGGCCATGGTATGTTATACTTTTTATGTTTATAGCATTCGATTGCTAATATTTAATTTATTTATTAAAAACATTTTAATGTTTATTCATTTTTGAGAGAGACAGACAGAGCGTGAGAGAGGGGTGGCAGAGAGAAAGAGAGAGAGACAGAGAGAGAGAGTCTGAAGTAGGCTCCAGGCTCTGAGTGGTCAGCCCAGAGCCCAACACAGGGCTTGAACTCATAAGCTGTGAGATCATGATCTAAACTAAAGTCGGATGTTTAACCTTCTGAGCCACCCAGGCACCCCTCAATTGCTGATATTTTAATGATTTTTTGTGTTTATGTTCGTGATGGATACTGTTTATTATTTTTTATCTTATACTGTCTTTGTTAGGTTCTAACGCCAGGATTATACAGCCTCAGAAAATTATTTGGGAAATGTTCCTTCTTACTCTGTTGTCTAAAAGAAATTTGTGCAGGATCAGGATCACTTCTTTCTTAGATGTCGATATATAACCTGAAGATTGTTTTCTTTGGAGTTTTGTTTCTATGGGGAGATTTCTGATCGCAAATTCCATTCCTTTAACAGGTATTAAAGATGATTTTTCTTCTTCTTGTTTCAGTTGTGATGTTTCTCAAAGCACTTGTCCCTTATTTATAGTGTATCTTTTTATTGGCTTTTAAATACTTGTAGGAGTTGGGGGTATGTTTATCTCTTTTATTCCTAACATGTGCAACTTGCATTTCTTTCTTTTTCCTAGAACAGTTTCGCTGGAGTCCCGTCCGTTTTATTAATCTTCAGAAAGCCAACTTTCCACATTGTTAATTTGCTGTATCTTTCATCTGTTTTTATTTTATTAACTTCTACCCTATTTTTTATTATCCTCTTCCCTCTGTGTTAGCTTAGATTTTTTAAATTTTTGTTGCTTTTTAAGGTAGAAGCCTAGCCTTTTTATTTATAACATTTTCATCCTATTTGAACAGGCAATTAAAGCTGTAAGTCTCCCTCTAAGCACTGTTTTCCTGGTATTCCATGTATTTTGATATGCTGTGTCCATTATCATTCAATTTAAATGTTTTCTGTTTTTCCCTGTGGTTTTTCTATAAGTCATCACCTGTTTAGAAATATGTTGTTTAGCTTCTAAATATTTGAGCAATTTATTTTTTTAGTTTTTTAAAAGTGTATTTATTTATTTTGAAAGAGAGAGAGAATCCCAAGCAGTCTCTGCACTGGCAGCACAGAACCCGATGCGGGGCTTTAACCCACAAACTGTGAAATCATAACCTGAACCAAAGTTAAGAGTCAGACACTTAACCAAATGAGCCAATCAAGTGTCCCCAAATATTTGAGTATTTCCAAAGTTATATTATTGTTATTGATTTTAATTTTAATGTTTTGTTGTCAGAGAACATATTTCATATGAATGATTATAACTAGAGGGTTTTTAAATAAATGTCCAAGAATATGATTTATCATGGTGAATGTTTGATGTGCTCTTGGCAAGAATCCATATTGTACAGTTGTTAAATGGAATGTTAATTATGTTAAGTTGGTTGAAAGTATTACTCAAACCTATATTTTAAAAATTTTTGGTCTATTTGTTTCATCAGTCCATAAGTAGAGGCATATTAATTTCTCCCATTATGAGCATAAGCTTAATTTTAGCAATTCTTAGTTCTGCTGATTATCACATCATGTGTTTTGTATCTCTTTCATTATGTGCATACAAGTTGAAGGTCGTTATTTATTCTTGACACAGTAACTCTTAACATTCAATAATACCTTTTTATCTCTGGTTTTACTATTTTCTTTTGTTTTTTTAAATATTTATTTTTGAGAGAGAGAGAGAGCAGGGGAGGGGCAGAGACTGAAGGAGACAGAGAATCCCAAGCAGGATCCAGGATGCCAGCACAGAGCCCAGTGCAGGGCTCAAACTCACGAGCTGTGAGATCATGACCTGAGCTGAAATCAAGAGTTGGATGCTCAACCGACTGAGCCCCTTAAGTGCCCCTGGTGTTAACTATTGTCTTAAATTGTACTCTGTCAGATATAAGCATAGCCATGTAGATTTATGAGCACAATTGATGGTAGGTTGTTTTGTTTTTCAACATTTTATTTTTAGCCATTTGTGTGTGTGTGTGTGTGTGTGTGTGTGTGTGTTTATGTGTGTTCTAAGTGTGTTTCTTGTGAGAAGCATATATTTGGCTTGGCTTTTTTTATCGAACCTTTAAGTGGTGTTAAGTCCATTTATATTCAATCTAAGTATCAATTCAATTGTGTTTAGATCTTTCACCTTTTTATATGATTCTCTTTCTTATTTCCTGCCTTATTTGGAATGGTCAAGTACTTAACTCTATTAACTTTCTTTGGGTTGTTGTTGTTTTAGAATGAATGATCAAAACTTATTTTCTCCTATCGAATATATCAGGTAAAGTTTCAGTTTCACAATTAAGTTAATCTAATTTCCAGTAAATGGTTAGGGTGTTGATCAAATCTGACACAACTTCTATCAAGTTTTTTCATGTATGAGCCATCACCATTCAGGGCATTTCAAGATTTTCTTGTGCAGCAACTAATTTTAGACACTCAGTACCCAGTTTTTCACCATTGTTCTGCTGTTGTGACATGAGTTTTCTGTTATATTTGTAGATACCATTATTTTGTATCACATCAGCAAAACATCTGTATGTTTAATATGCATTGTTGTGTTATTTTTTAGAAGTTGCTAGATTACAATACCTATATATAAGTTAGCATCATCTAATTTCCAGTTACATTAAACCCTTATTGTCTTTGAGAGAGAGAGCAAGAGAGAGCAAGAGCATGCATGAATGGGGGAGGAGTAGGGAGAGAGAGAGAGAGAGAGAGAGAGAATCTTAAGCAGGCTCTATGCTCAGTGTGGAGACCAATGTAGGGCTCAGTCTTATGACCCTGGAGATCAAGAGCTGAGCCGAAACCAAGAGTCAGACATGTAAGGGACTGAGCCACCCAGGTGTCCCATTAAACTCTTTTTAAAAAGTAAGAACCTCATGGTTGTATAATTCCATTCCTCCCCACTTACCCCTGTGTTCTTTTCTTCCTCTACATTCTATAAACTCTGCAACATGTTACTATTTTTGTTTCAAATAGTTGGAGCCTGAGTCCATATATATAGCCTATATATTTGATAGAAGCTGTATACATACGCACACACATATTAAAGATAATAAATAGGTCCTTTACTTTTACCCATATGTTGCACTTTCTGTGTTTTAATTCTTTCCTGCAGACTGGAGCTTCTCTCTGGTATCACATCGCATCCCCCTGAAGAAATTCTTTTAGCATTTTTTTCTAGCACAGGTTTTCTAGCTGCAAAAATCTCTTGAGTTTCTCCATGGCCAAAAATGTCTTTACTTAGCTCTCATGTTTGATGCATACTTTGGCTATATATACAATTCTATACTGGCAGCTTTTCTTTTCTCTTGGTACTTTGTAAATTCCATTCCATGGTGAGAAGTTCAACCCTCATTCTTTTCGTGCTTCCCCTGCCTATGACATGGGTTGTTTTATGGGCTACTTTTAAGATTTTCTTTCCATTTTCCAGTTTGCCTCTGAGGTACTAGGTGTAATTTTTAAATTATTATTTATTTATTTATTTATTTATTTTTATTTATTTTATGGTTTTTTGTCAAGTCGGTTTCCATATAACACCCAGTGCTCATCCCATCAAGTGCCCTCCTCCTCCGTGTCCATCATTCATTTTCCCCTTTCCCCCACCCCCTCAATCCTCAGTTTGTTTTGTTTAAGAGTCTCTTATGGTTTGCCTCCCTCCCTCTCCTTAACTATTTTCCACCTTCCCTTCCCTCATGGTCTTCTGTTAAGTTTCTCAAGATCCACATATGAATGACAAACCTATGGAATCTGACTTTCTCTGCCTGACTTATTTCGCTCAGCATCACACCCTCAAGGTCCATCCATTTTGCTACACAGGCCAGATTTGATTGTTTCTCATTGCCATGTAGTATTCCATTGTATAGATAAACCACATCTTCTTGATCCATTTGTCCGTTGATGGACACTTAGGCTCTTTCCATGTTTTGGCTATTGTGGAGAGTGCTGCTATGAACATTGGGGTCCATGTGCCCCTATGCATCAGCACTTCTGTATCCCTTGGGTAAATTCCTAGCAGTGCTATTGCTGGGTCCTAGGGGAGTTCTAGTGTTAATTTTTTGAGGAACCTCCACACTGTTTTCCAGAGGGGCTGCACCAGTTTATATTCCCACCAACAGTGTAAGAGGGTAAAATTATTTTTTAAAATAATGTGTGTTCATGGTTTGCTGAGCCTTTTGGATATGTGTGCTGATGTATTTCATCAGTTTAAAAAATTATTGACAATTGTTTCTGAAAATATTTTTTCTTCTCTATCTCCTCTCCTTCTGAGACTCCAATTATTTATATTGCTTGGTAGTATATCACAGGTATTGGATGCTTTGTTTTATTTTTTTCACTTGTTATTCTCCATGTGTTTCAGTTTGGATGGTGTCTATTGGCCTATCTTTGACTTCACTGACTTTTTCCTCTACTGTACCCAGAGTGCTAGTAAACACATCAACTGAATTCTTCCTCTCTGGCATTATATAATTTCATTCTCATCGTTCCATTTGATTTTTGTCTTTGTGATTTTCCTTTCTCTGCTGGAATTCCTTATCTGTTCACACTTGTCGACATTTTTCTCTAGATCCTTCGGTATAAAGACTTTAACATCCCTAAGTTCTAATTCAAACATCTGGGCCATTTCCACATTTGCTGCCATGGACTGTTTCTTCTTAAATGCAAGGCCCATTTCCTCACTTTGTGTATCTTGTGATTTTTGTTTTATGTTAGATATTGTTTTGGGTTAGGAATACTTAGCTCCTGAGATCGACGTGGCACTCTGTCAGGCTGA
>NW_024080634.1:9410683-9425683 GCF_003009895.1 Hyaena hyaena | reverse complement strand
AATGCTAGATTGAATAAATGAATGAGTAAGTGAATGAATGAATGCTTGAATCAATAATGAATGCATAAATAGATAAATGAGTGAATGAATAAGTAAATGAACTAATGGATGAATGTGTGAGAGAATGAACCGTGCTATGCCAGGGTTGGTGGTGGTGATGATGTGATTTCTTGTTTTCCCTAGCTGACTTTTTCCCCCAGAAAAATGTAGCACCATCTCGCCAAATGTTTTGGACAGTGGATTTGTTTTAAAAGCATTCTGTGCCACATAATGCATCCTGCCTTGAACCAAAGGGAGAATTCAAAATAATTTGGAACTCTGTTCAAAATAAGTTTGCTAAGCCCAGTCCATGATAAATTCAGATTGCTTTTGAGCAGTGAAGAATGGATGATGGGCAGCTGTGTACAAAGCCAAATCGCCACGTACCCAAGCCTTGAGAGTTGGTACGTCTGAAGAGTCTTACACTATTTAGGAGCTATTGAGGGTCGGAGGGTCAGCCATTTCTGCCTTTTAATGTAGAGCAGTTTACATGGAATTCCCTTGGTGTTGTTAAGATTTCACTGTATTACTTTGGCGCTTCCACCGTGACTGTGTGTTGGGGCTGTGGCTTCCTGCCACCATCTCAGAAGGTCCTTCTGGACAAAACAACGCTTCCAGCTCCAACAGTGCTGCACACATCTCCTGAAGCACGTGCATATGGCCGGCTAATAGCAAAACACCGGCCCATGAAATTCAGGACAATAATAACATGTGAGTGTGGGGACAGGATGAAGGCTGAAGGACCTGTTTAGCGGGGGAAATGGAAACCCTGGTTTTCAATCTGGACTTTGATGTCTACCATTTTGGATTGAGAATTCACATTTTAGCTTTATTTATGTACTCCCACCTTCCTCCCCCACCCCATCCCAGGAAGCTTCCATCAGCTGGTGTGTAAAGTTTATCAAAAAGGACACATGTTGTAGGTGTGTGCACTGGGGGTGGGGACACACAGATGTGGACTTGACGGGAGTTATAATGGTCCAATTTCCAATGTAAGGTCAGAGCCTGAAGTTTTGAGCAAGAACTTTATGGTTCCCTAAATGTGGATGACAGTGATTCATTAGGATGTATTTTCCCTGTCTTAAAGTTAAATCTTGCCTTTTTATATAATGCTAAATAACAAAGCGAAGGAACCATGAGCCCTTCCAAAGATAAGGAAATCTGGCTGGTGTTTCTGTACATCTTGAAGACCCCAAGGCACTGATTGCAAACATATGGCTGGCGATGATAATTCAAAAGCTATTTACATGGTGGGGACAGCAATTGAGCTTCAGAGAAATAAATTCCAATTTAAATCGAATATGTTACTGATCCCAGAATGTTCCTTATGTAGACCTTATTTCTATGACAAACGTCACAAGTCTTCTCCGTGAACACATTCACATCTTAGCATTCTTTTGTGGGAATTGACATCAACCAAATAGATGGCTGATACCTGGATAGTATAGGGTCAACTGGAAGACCCACAATTCCCCCCCAGAACACCAAGAGTTTATTATGTAGCCATGAAGGGCTTCTTTTCCTTTCTATGAGAGTAAGACTGTCTTTTGTTCCTTTCTCCAAGTTACAGTATCTTCTCATCTAATTGCCTCAGATGGCTGCTAAGCCATCACGTGATATGAACTTCATTGGGCGCCATTGGTCATACAGTCTTAGATGCATACTGGCTCTGGGGCACAAGAACAGGTGACCCAGGAGAAGCCAGAGAACACATATACTCCTTGGCTCCCGTCTTGTGTCTTCACTTCATAGTCTTAACAACCTTAAGTCTAAATGAAAAGGTGCCACTTTGGTGTAATGTGCTTCAGGGAAGAAGCATTCTCCTTGTACTCTGCCCGTGCCTGCCCCACCCCTGCCTCACTCACCTCTAGTTTCCAGGTACCCACCTTGGAGGCTTGGGAACCACCTGAATCAATATGGTGCACCTCACAGGCACACCAGTTTTCCTCAATGCCGAGTAATTTCTCACCCTAATTCTGCATTAAAGTAAGCATAGCATGTGTTTTTAAGCTGTGGCACAAAACTTCAGGAGATGTGGTAGCTAGGACAGCTACCTGAGGTGGTCTTTGGCAGTTCCCTTCACTGTCTCAGAGCTGCGTGAGCCCATCTTCCTGCCTCAGCTCCCTATGCCTCCCTCTTCTCTTTCTGCCAAAGCTGGAAGACCTCCCCTGTCAGGTCGTCTACTACCTCACACGTCTGTCTGGCTGTATGTGCTTCTAGTCTCTGTGGCTCACCTAATCAGCCTCCCCAGACAGAGAGTCCAATAGTCAACATGCCACAGAGGGTACACCTCTCCCCATTGGCCAAGATCAGGGCCAGACAGCTGTGTCCAAGGAGGTGAGTCCCATAGCTCAAGGCCTGACCCTCCAAAGGAAATGCTGGGGGCTGGGGAGATCTGGGAGCTTTTCTGGGTTTCTCAGATGGGGCTGGGGAGCTACCAGTCCCACTGCATAGCAGACTATGACTTTGGATTCCACTCAGCTCCCCAATTTTCCCTCCCGGGGGCTATTTCTCCCCCTCTGTTCTGTCCCAGTTTTTCCATCATCCCTCCTTTCAGCTGCTAATGTAGACTCTGAATCTTAGCCTTGAATAAGCCTGAGAGCCAAATGTCTTTGTCCAGCAAGAAAACCAGGAGAGAGTTTCATGCTTTAGGAAGCATGCGAGCTTTAAGATGTGCAAGAATGTGTGTGGTGATTAAAGGAAATAACACTACCAATGACTCATAACGCTATCAGGTCCAACTTCCCTTTTGATAACAGATGCCTTGGAATAACCCTTTACTTCTTGGTGTGAAATTTATAAGTAATATTACCCACCTACTGACACACTGGATATGTATTCATAGACATCACATTCACAGCCATTCAGTGAGAGGGGCAAACTCTGGCCTCTTGTGTCCGAGCATGTACATGGTGAAATACGCATTTCATTAAGTCATTTTTGTTTCATCTTGTCTTTAGATTATAATTAATTCATTATATTGAGTTTTAAAGTAGCTTTATTCAGGCATGATTTTCATACCATTTCCTTTCCTTTTACATGGTCAACTCAATAATGTTTATGTGTACAGAGCTGTGAAACCATAACCAGGATCTAATTTGAGAACATTCCCATCAGCCTGAAAAGAAGTCCCACATGCATTAGCCATCCTTCCTCATTCCATGCCCAGCCTCAGGCAAGCCACTAAGCTATTTTATATCCTATAGATTTGTCTTCTTTGGACATTTCGTGCAAGTGGAATCATATAATACTTGAGGTCTTCTATGTCTTGTTTTTTCACTTTCCATAGTGTTTTTGAGGTGGTATCAATACTTTGTTCTTTTTTTAAAAAATTTTTTTATAAATCATCTACTCATTTTTGAGAGACAGAGAGAGACAGAGCATGAGTGGGGGAGGGGAAGAAAGAGAAGGAGGTGCAGAATCGGAGGCAGGCTCCAGGCCCTGAGCTGTCAGCACAGAGCCCAATGTGGGGCTCGAAGTCATGAACTGTGAGATCATGACCTGAGCTGAAGTCAGACGCTTAACCAACTGAGCCACCCAGATGCCCCATACTTTGTTCCTTTTTATTGTCAAATAGTATTCCGTTGCGTGGCTGTATTACATTTTGTTCATCCATTCACAAGTTATACATGGTGATGCTATGAACACTTGTGTATAAGTTCTTATACGTTAGTTTAAACTTTACATGGGTAGGAAGATCATGTTACTTATTATCATTCACGAGTGCCACTGGTGTCTGTAAAAGGTCAAAAGACCCTTTGGAAGGTTCTGAGCTGAAAAACATACATGGTGAACACGTTCTTGAAACATTCACTACAAATTAGAACTGGGCATAACATATCCATTTTTATGAGCCAGATAGATTGAGAGTCTAAGCTCTGGTGATGATCAGCAGGTCTCTCACCTATAGAAACACACAACAGAACATCGAAACACTTGCAAAATTGGGTGCCATTATTTGCCAGGTGGGGTTGGTCTGCGCAATTAGGACATTGAGAATCCTTGCTTCTCCCTTGCATTGGCAGCCATGCCAGGGCCCCATTCATAACAGAAATGCAAAGTCCCTGCAGATTTCCAGAATGTCCCCCAGGACGGGGCCAACCCATCGAGATTGTACTGACAGAATCCACACACACAGACATTTATTGACTGTCTATCATGTGCCAGTCATCCTGCTCACGTCTCACATGTTCCTTGCATTGAGTCATGACAACAGTCCCATGAACTAGGGCAGGAGCATGAACTAGAGAGAGGAGCAAAGTGGCCCCAAGGAGCCGCGTTCGTAGGAGGCAGGGCTGCGGTGATGCGGGGGGACGCCCTCGGCACTGGCCCCGTGTCCCCGTGTGTGTCCACCGCAGGGCAAAGGAAAGCAGAAATGGCAATGGCAGGGCAGCAAGAGCAAGAGGGTGGCGGGCGGCGTGAGGACGTAACCCGGCCTCCTTCGCGCTGGCTCATCTATGTGTAAAACCAGAACCCTCTCCCCAGGCGTCCTCTGAAGGTTACTCATTCAGCTTCTGAGAAGAACTTTGAGGAGACACGCTTACTGTTGTTTTCGTTTCTGTTCCTCACAGGGAAATTCAAGCTTCATAGTCTTCTTTTCTTTGTCTTCTCCTGCAGATGGTCTGTTGAGAAGGGTACCCTGAAGCACCTTGTTTCTGGTGTGACTGTGTACTTCCCTCTCACACAAGGTTCCAAAGGGGAAAAACTGTCAGAGGTGTTTTAGGATGGTTTCTTGTTCCGCATTTGGGAAGCCCAACCGAATACATTTTTGTGGTAATAATCATTAAATGCTTGAAATTTATTTATCTACTCATTATTTTTGAAGTTTATTTTTATTTATTTTGAGATAGATAGCAAGCAGAGAAGAGAAAGAGGTGGGGGGAAAGAGAGAGAGAAAGAAAATGAGCATGAGTCGGGGAGAGGCAGAGAGTGAGAAAGAGGGACAAAGAGAATCCCAAGTAGGGTCTCCACTGTCAATGCAGAGCCTGACATGGGGCTTGAACCCATGAACCGTGAGATCGTGACCTGAACCGAAATCAAGAGTCAGATGCTTAACCACGCGGGCCACCCAGTCGCCCCTCAATGCTTGATATTTGAAGCCAGGTAGCAGGGCAGGTAGCCTCACATTGGTAGATGAACACCCAGAAACTCCAGCTGTTGTCCTGCGCTGTGCTCGGGCCTCGAAATCATAGCTTTGGGTTTTCATTCAACTCCTGGCTTCTCCTTTGGGATGTACCTTCTCAAGAGGCACATCAGCTAGAGGTGTTTATCCACTGAAAACTGTAATAATACATCTATGTTATATATATATATATTTTTTTTTTCCCCCCCCTAAATTGAGGTAATATCATTGACCCAATAGAAGCTTGCCAACTCCCGGACTGGCCTTTCATTGCTTTTCTCACATGTTATTGGGTCACATGGTCTCAGGTGACTTTAAACAGGAGGGCCAACTATCCTGCTTAACCAGGGACCGAGGAGGGAGCCAGGATGTGTGACTGTCCATGCAAAACCCTGGACAGTTCTGGGCAAACCTGGACAGTCGGTCATCCTAGAAATGGCTTAATTTAGCAAGAGTATCCTGACAACTCTGTCATTTTAATATGTTGTGTCCCTCCCCCCACCTCACCCCAGACAACAGATTCTCTTCCACTTCTGTGTGAAGTTTTCTTAGGAAGAAGTCAGCCTGCCCAACACCCACTGGCCGCTGCCTTCGTATGCCAGATTCCTGACACGCTTTGTTTTAGCATCTGTCTCCTGTCTGTTGATTTTCAGCAGCACGTGGGCTGCAGAAGCCCCACTGCTGAGACCTCTGATGGCTCCTTTTCTGGGGCAGCGTGCAGTAAAAAATGAGGTTCTATGTGAATTGCAGTGAGAGAGCTTTTCCCTTTTTCCCTTTCAAGGCCATCAAGGTGACCTCCAGCAGCACAGGGTAGGAGAATACAGGGCTTCGGCTTCCCACATTCAGACACATGGTTGAGCACCTGGTTGAAGCTCTGTATAATTTTATGTAATTGTATTCAATTGCTCACTCAACCTCTGATCACTTTCTAATGAGCTGTTATTTTCAGAGGTAGGAGAAAAATCAGTTCAAGAAGAGAGGATGACATGAGGAAGTGACTGGGAAGGGGAACCAGGGCTGTGTTCTCTGAGCAAGGGCTGTCGGGGAGGGGCGTGCGACGCAATGCTGGGGGACATCGAGAAGCACAGCGTTATGTCACCGGAGCTGAACATCCCTTACAAAGAGAGGCTAATATGTGGGGAAAGTCCACAAAATGCACAGATGGCCAACTTGTTCAGTCTTTGAAAAAGTCAGCAAAGTCACTGTTCTTTTCAAGACTTTAGTTTTTTAAGTATGTATTTATTTTTCAGAAGGCGGGGAGGGAGGAGTGGGTGTTACAAAGGATCCAAAGCGGGCTTTACGCTGGCAGCACAGAGCCTGATGTGGGGCTTGAACTCATGAACCGTGAGATGATGACCTGAGCCAAAGTTGGAAGCTTTACCAACAGAGCCACCCAAGCACCATAAGACTTTAGTTTTTTACAGCAGTGTTAGTTGTTTTTTATTTTATTTTATTTTATTTTATTTTATTTTATTTTATTTTATTTTATGTCTTTATTTTATTTTGAGAAACAGAGACAGAGAGCAAATGAGGGACGGGCAGAGAGAGAGAGACAGACACAGAATCCGAAGCAGGCTCCAGGCTCCGAGCTGTCAGCACAGAGCCTGATGCAGGGCTCGAACCCACGGACTGTGAGATCATGACCTGAGCCGAAGTTGGACACTTAACCGACTGAGCCACCCAGATTCCCCTACAGCAGGGTTAGTTTCATGGCAAAATTAAGGGAAAGGTACAGAGATTTCGTTATTCCCCTGCCCCCAGCCACACAGACCTCTCCCACTACACTACAAGGTGCATTTGTTACCAGTGATGAGCCTGAACTGATGCATAATCATCACCCAGAGTCCATAGTTAATATCAGGTTCACTCTTGGTGGTGTGTTTTCTATGGGTGTTGATAAATGGGTAATGGCGGGGGGCCACCATGGTGGCACACTGAGTGGCTTCATTACCTTAAAAATCCTTTGTGCTCCCCTTTTTCATCCCTCCGTATCCACCCCGAGTGCCTACAACCACTGGTCTTCCTGCAGTCTCCATAGTGTTGCCCTTTCTAGAATATCATGTAGTTGGAATCATACAGTGTGGAGACTTCTAAGAGTGGCTTCTTTTGTTTAGTAATGCATATGTAAGCTTCCTTCATGTCTCTTCCCAGCTTGATTATTTCTTTTTCAAAAAAATATTTATTTATTTTGAGAGAAAGAGCAAGCAAGTGAGCAGGGAAGGGGCAGAGAGAGAATCCCAGGCAGGCTCTGCACTGTCAGCACAGAGCCTGATGTGGGGCTCGAACCCACGAACCACAAGATCATGACCTGAGCTGAAACCATGAGTTGGACGCTTACCCAGCTGAGCCCCCCAGGTACCGCTGTTTATTACTTTTTCGTGCCGAATACGATTCCATTGTCTGGGTGTGCAGTTTATCCATCCATTCATCCCCAAAGGACTTCTTGCTTGCTTCCACATTTTGGCAGTTATGATTGAAGTTAATTTAAAATAATGACCAAATATGTGAATTGAAATATTAAAAGTGAGATATGCCTGGATGTTATAAAAATTGAAAGTCACGTGCAGGGCCTCCAAATCCAGGCTCCCTTTGTGCTTTTGCCAGTGGGTCTGTTCTCCCCTAAGCAATATCAGTAACTCCCTGTCCACGCCTTCCCATCCAAACACAGAAGCAACTACTTGGTCCACTTGCTTTTGTTATTATTACGTTTCGTAAAAGAATATCATCATCGTCAGGGGACCTAGGATATGAACTAATATCGAAACCAAAGAACAAATAAATGAGAGAGAGAAAAGAAAACCGTCTTACTGTAGCAAATCTTCACAAACCCCGTATTTTATTAAGACGTAAACCATTTGAAGAAAAGCCAGAGGAAAATAGAGGAAATGAGGTGTCATTCCAGCAAACAAACGCTGAAAGGTGACCATATAAATTGTCTCAAATGGCAGCCCAGAAAGCAGTGATCTGTCACTGTGGAAACAGCAGAAACAGACTTAAATGAAAGCGAAGCAGTTTATGTTCTTCTGGAGACACTCGGCACGTGAGAAAGTGATAGAACAGCGTGCAGTCAGAATACGCGCCTGGACACATTTTTGTTGGTTATACTTTCCCAAGATTTACGTTTCCCCCGAAGAGATCTGATGCGTGTGGGATATGTTGCCACCAGGGGGCACTGCACATGTGCACAGTTAGTCTGAGCGACTAAGTTTCCATAGTAGACTCCCATCAAGGTCATCAGCCCAGGTCAGTGGACAGGTGTGGAAATAGAGGTCACACGCTGAGTATCTGGCCCAGCTCTTCATCAGTTCAAAGGCAAAGCCTTTCCTGTTTGTTAACTCATGACCTCTAGTGTCATCCCCATAAACAAAGAGGACTGAATATAAATAATATTAACAGTGGATTGACTGAGAACACCCATGTGCTCATCTGGTTCAATTGTGGTGGATGACAGTGTAAGGTGCTTGTGGATACTCACTTGAACATGGGGCCACAGAATCTGGAGCTGGCCAGGAATGTCCAGGTCATGTCTCCCAAATCCCCACCCAATGCAGGAGATGCCCCAGGAGCCGTTTGCCTACCTGACTGCTTGTCTTCTAGCCATGATCCGAGATTTTCTAGGCGGATCCTACTTCACGTGGAACTCATTGCATTGAGCAACAGAAGGTCTCTCCTTATATTGAGGCAACATGGGAGGTCTCTGTAATTCTGCCACTTGACTTTGACATCTTTTTATCTTACTGTTCTAAGAACAGTGGTGGATGCCAATTATTGAGTTGAAAACACAGAAAATCTTGATAGCACAAAAGATAGCCTTAATAAGGATCTTGTAATAAGATGACTTTTGTATGACTCATATGTCCCGAATCATATTTTAAACTTGCAGATTTTTGTGTGTTATGTAAACGAGGCCATCAGGCCCCAGAACTACAACATAGGCTTCTAATGAACTTCTAATGAGTTCTGTTTCTACACACATGGGGGAAATTTTCATCATTTCCTTCTATACTTCCTACTGATGGCTACAGAGACAAAAGCAATCAACTTACAGTGCCATCTAAACTTTATAGCAAATTGGAAAAGAGCAAGATAATTTCAATGGTGAATTATTTTATATAAGAATAAATATAAATATAAACACAGACACACTCATTGTGTTAGCATGTGCCACAGGAGAAATAAAGAAAATTAATAACTAAAAACAATATTATAGTAGAATTTCCCAAAACTAGTGGTGCATGCAATTCCAATTTGTTTTGGCCATGTAATGTACATGGTAAATAGTTTTCTCTTCTTGACCATAGGCTGCTATCCAAGAGACAAGCACGCACGGGTAACAAATTGCCTGTTGTTGCCTTTATTAAACAGAAGTCAAAGAACATGAGGCAAGTTCTAATATTTGATTTGGCTTAATTGATTGGCAGAAAAAGAAATAGGGAGGTTTCCTATAATAGCAGGTTTATAATCCCACTGGGGGAAAAATACATAGAGAAAGGGTCACACTTAGAATCCTCAAAAATGACTGGGGGTGTGTGTGGGGGATGTCAGAAACTGGTTCCTTTTTGTATTCAGTGCCCCAGAAGAGCCAAAGAGGAGACCAGGAGGCCCCACTCAGCGCTGATGGTGCCCATAGCTGACATCCCCAGGCTCATGTCTGCTCAGAGGACAGCCCACATTCACTTCTTAATGTGGGCAACCCTTCCCAACATCACTTGCAGGAATTACATTGCCAGGAATTCACGGTCAGATAGTGCATTATTCTCACTGAAGAGAAGGAGGAGCAGGTGGAAGGTTGTCTGGAGTAGAGCTTCCCTCACACATGAGGTGACCTCACCTGGGGCGGGGAACTTAGTGCTTCTCAAGTGAAAGGTTGCTGGGTTCATGGGTCTTAGCTAAGTTCAGGCTGAGCTTTGGACACCTTTGAAATGCTGATTTTTTGAAGTGCACAGCAATGACCTAGAGAACGCTAGAAATGCAGATTCCTAGATCTGCTCTTCTGCCACACACACACCACACACACGCACGCGCACGCACACTGCGCACACACGTGCATGTGCATGCATGCAGAATCAGCCTTGGAAAAGGAGTAGGAATGTGGATTCATGCGTCCCACTAAAACTTCCAGGCTCTGCCCTTGATCCTTTCTGATGGTCAGGACTTGGCTTCTTTTTTTCAGACATTATGTCATCTCACTGACCATTTGAAAAATAAACACACATGTATGCTTGTGCACATTTGTATATTTGTATAGATACCCTTTTAGAAGATGCACATTGGGGAATTGGGGGGCGTAGAAGCTGTGAGACGGTTGTACCTGCTCTTTAAAAATGTTACCAAAAATACGCGCAGTGCATTTGCTCACATGGTTACCATTACCGTGTGAGTAAATCGTTTCTTCTCACTTATTCTTTTGTGCCATATAGTCCTCCAAACACCGTGTTTTTTCTTTTTCTTGTTAATGGTTGGTTTTAAAACAGATTTTTCTGTTAATAGATTTTTTAATTTCTAAAAGAAATGAAACACGATGTAACATTTGTTCTCTCTCTCTCTCTCTCTCTCTCTTTTTTCTCCACAGTAGACAGTACTGAGAGAGATACTCACCCTGGCCATCTCCAGTAGGGTCTGGTCTTACTCAGTTGGGGATTTTATGATAAGCTTCAGATTCTAAATATGACTTTTCTTCTCTTAAATAGTTTATTGTCAAATTGATTTCCACATAACACCCAGTGCTCATCCCCACAAGTGCCCTCCTCCATGCCCATCACCCCCTTTCCCTCCCCCCATCATCAGCCCTCAGTTTGTTCTCAGCATTCAAGAGTTTCTCATGGTTTGCCTCCCTCCCTCTCCCCCACTATTTTCCCCCTTCTTCTCCCCCATGGTCCTCTGTTAAGTTCCTCCTAATCCTCCTATACGTGCAAACATATGGCATCTGTCCTTCTCTGCCTGACTTATTTCACTCAGCATCACACCCTCAAGGTCCATCCATGTTGCTACACAGGCCAGATTTCATTCTTTCTCATTGCCATGGAGTATTCCATCGTATAGATAAACCACATCTTCTTGATCCATTCGTCCATTGATGGACAACTTAGGCTCTTTCCATGTTTTGGCTGTTGTTGAGAGTGCTGCTGTGAACATTGGGGTCCATGTGCCCCTATGCATCAGCACTCCTGGATCCCTTGGATAAATTCCTAGCAGTGCTATTGCTGGGTCCTAGGGGAGTTCTATTGTTAATTTTTTGAGGAACCTCCACACTGTTTTCCAGAGGGGCTGCACCAGTTTATATTCCCACCAACAGTGTAGGAGGGTGTCCTAAACATGACTTTTGACTCCAGATCTACTGAGGCTCTGTGTAACTTGGGAAAGTATCAATTTACTCTTACAGATTGGCAAGACTGTGGGCCCTGTGAGGCACTCAAGATATGAGAGGGTGTTTCTCTCAGTTTCTTATTCTGCTTATAATCATTTGTCTACACTTGTGCTGTCCTTAACCAGGTGGGTTTATTCTCCAGATATTTCCCCTGGTATGCTTGTGGCTTTGCTTAATCGCCTCTCTTTATGTTTTAAGGATTTCCATTTTAAACTTTAAGTTTCTTATAAGGTTACCTTAAAAAAGAAAGCCTACTTTCTGGAATGACACAGGACAGGCTGCCAGGGGACGATGTGGCTGTCCTTTAATCGGACACTGTTTTATGCACATAATAAAAATGATTTCTGTCTGCTTATCAGATCTATGTATGGGCTCATAAATTCACCTTATCCTGGCATCCCTAGTGAAGGACATTTCTCCATGTGCTGCCAATAACAATCAAGGTTTAAAGTCATTTTCAGAGGTGATAAAATAACCAGGATGGTTTATGAAGAGGGATGGAAATTTGATAAAATAGCATGACATGTCTCACAATATACAGTGAGAAAGACCATCTCTTTTGAAACGTAGAGATGAAATGTTCTAATGTGAAAATATGTTTTCATCGAGATTAAGTTCAGAAAGAACCATCATTGTTTCCGTCCTGCTACAAATGAGGTATGTCTGGTGGGATGTCACCACTTGGTGGCCAGCTTGTGGTCTGGTTGCTCGGTGATTACAAACACAGTCACCATCTCATGCTACACATCACCCTACAGGGTAGGAGTCTGGACTTTATTAATGTAATTAACTTAGGTCACTTTCGTGACAACTGATAAAGCTGCAATCAAGTGATGACATCATTTCTTCATTGATATAAATGTTCGATGGAAAGTTTCTCAGACTGAAGAAAGGGATGGACATTCATTTGCCTAACGATCCTTGGATACTTGTCATTTAGGTAGACTCATGTCATCTATACAGATGCAAGGTTTTTTTTTTTAAAAAACATTGCCCTTGGATATATGACCCAAAATACTTATATTAAATGCAGCTATAAATCAAAAAACTATCAGATCACAAAGTAGGTATTCCTGATACTTACAGTGAAAGCATCTTGATCTGTGTTGGATCTTTCTGACCGTTCCGATGAGATGTCCATGTATACATAACCTCCCATCCAGAATGTTATATCATTATTAACAATAAACATACGTCTTTCCTTAAAGGTGGTGGTTCTATATCTTGATTTGGAGGTAGAAAAACATTTAAAGCAATTCGAAGCACATATTATATATATCTCTTTTTGTTCTAGACCTTCTATTTTTTTTTTTTTTTCTTACTGACAGAAATGTTTTCTTCGGTGTCTAACAGTATCATCCAACTGGTACCTCTTTTACCCGACTAATACTTTTTCCACTATCAGAACAAAAGTTACTTTAAAATTTGTTAAAGTGTCCTGCATTTCCAATTAGAATAATAATTTTATATAAGAAAATTAAATTATATTTCATCTGTAAGTCAGTAAAATATTTTGGGAGTTGATCAAATTTTCATTGTTTCTTATCTTATTATCAGTAAAAGTGCTAGTTAGTACAACTGAATCTTGATTTTTTTCCCTTTTATAATAGTTTATTGTCAAGTTGGTTTCCATATAACACCCAGCGCTCATCGCCACAAGTGCCCTCCTCCATGCCCATCACCCCCTTTCCCTCCCCCCCATACCCATCAGTCCCCAGTTTGTTCTCAACATTCAAGAGTCTCTCATGGTTTACCTTCCTCCCTCTTCCCCACTATTTTTCCCCTTCTTCTCCCCCACAGTCCTCCATTAAGTTCCTCCTAATCCTCCTATACATGCAAACATATGGTATTTGTCCTTCTCTGCCTGACTTATTTCGCTCAGCATAACACCCTCGAGTTCCATCCATGTTGCTACACATGGCCAGATTTCATTCTTTCTCATTGCTACGGAGTATTCCATCGTATAGATAAACCACATCTTCTTGATCCGTTGATGGACAACTTAGGCTCTTTCCATGTTTTGGCTATCGTTGAGAGTGCTGCTGTGAACATTGGGGTCCATGTGCTCCTATGCATCAGCACTCCTGGATCCCTTGGGTAAATTCCTAGCAGTGCTACTGCTGGGTCCTAGGGGAGTTCTATTGTTAATTTTTTGAGGAACCTCCACACTGTTTTCCAGAGGGGCTGCACCAGTTTATATTCCCACCAATAGTGTAGGAAGGTGCCTGTTTCTCCACATCCTCGCCAGCATCTATGGTCTCCTGATTTGTTCATTTTAGCCACTCTGACCGGCATGAGGTGGTATCTCATTGTGGTTTTGATTTGTATTTCCCTGATGAGGAGGGACACTGAGCATCTTTTCATGTGTCTGTTGGCCATCTGATGTCCTCTTTGGAGAAGTGTCTGTTCATATCTTCTGCCCATTTATTCACTGGATTGTTTGTTTTTTGGGTGTGGAATTTTGGTGAGTTCCTTATAGATTTTTGATATTAACCCTTTATCTGATATGTCATTTGCAACTATATTTTCCCATTCCGTCGGTTGCCTATTAGTTTTATGGATTGTTTCCTTTGCCGTGCAGAAGCTTTTTATCTTGATGAGGTCCCAATAGTTCATTTTTGCTCTTGATTCCCTTGCTTTTGGGGATATGTCAAGTAAGAAATTGCTGCGGTGGAGGTCAAGGAGGTTGTTTCCTGCTTTCTCCTCTAGGGTTTTGATGGTTTCCAGTCTCACATTCAAGTCTTTTATCCATTTTGACTTTATTTTTGTGTGTGGTGTGAGAAAATGATCTAGTTTCATTCTTCTGCATGTTGTTGTCCAGTTCTCCCAGCACCATCTGTTAAAGAGGCTGTCTTTTTTCCATTGGATACTCTCTCCTGCTTTGTTAAAGATTAGTTGGCTGTATACTTTTGGGTCCAATTCTGAGTTCTCAATTCTATTCCATTGGTCTACATGTCTGTTTTTTGTGCCAATACCATACTGTCTTGATGATGACAGCTTTGTAGTAGAGGCTAAAGTCTGGGATGGTGATGTCTCCTGTTTTGGTTTTCTTCTTCAATCTTACTTTGGCTATTCAGGGTCTTTTGTGGTTCCATACAAATTTTAGGATAGTTTGTTCTAGTTTTGAGAAGTATGCTGGTACAATTTTGATTGGGATTGCATTGAATGTGTAGATTGCTTTGGGTAGTAATGACATTTTAACTATATTTATTCTTCCAATCCATGAGCATGTATTGTTTTTCCATTTCTTTGTGTCTTCTTCAATTTCCTTCATAAGTTTTCTGTGGTTTTCATCATACAGATCTCTTGTATCCTTGGTTAGGTTTATTCCGAGGTATTTTATGGTTTTTTGTGCAATTGTGAATGGGATCAGTTTCTTGATTTCTCTTTCTGTTGCTTCATTGTTGGTGTATAAAAATGCAACCGATTTCTGTACGTTGATTTTGTACCCTGCAACTTGGCTGAATTCTTG
>NW_024080634.1:9374161-9410503 GCF_003009895.1 Hyaena hyaena | reverse complement strand
TGTCTGTAAAGGCAATGTGTGATAGGTCTCTGGTAGTAAAAAAAAGATTAGTTTTGCTCTTTAGATTTTACCATTAAAACAATTTTGTATACATCTGCAAAATATCTGCTAGTGTAAAGTGTTTTAAGCACTCAGATCATGTGCACTTTTTTTTCTGTAGTCACACCACCTTTTTAAAAATAGTTTATTGTCAAGTTGGTGTCCATATAACACCCAGTGCTCATCCCCACAAGTGCCCTCCTCCATGCCCATCACCCCCATTCCCTTACCCCCCCACCCCACCCTAAACCCAGTAGGAGAAGAGAAATAATAAAAGGGCAGAAATAAACAATATAGAAACCAAAGAAACAGTTGAACAGATCAATGAAACCAAGAGTTGGTTTTTTGAAAAAATAAACAAAATTGACAAACCTCTAGCCAGGCTTCTCAAAAAGAAAAGAGAGAGCACTCAAATAGACAAAATCATGAATGAAAATGGACTTATTACAACCAACCCCTCAGACATACAAGCAATTATCAGGGAATACTATGAAAAATTATATGCCAACAGACTGGACAATTTAGAAGAAATGGACAAATTCCTAAACACACACTCACTACCAAGATCATGTGCACTTTTATCTGTGTGGGGTTCCCTGAGTGGATGGTGAGTTACTTGGATTCTAGCTTTTCCCTGTCTACAAAGAGGAGGCAGTACAGCCTGAGTATTTAATTAAAAAATATTCCTGTCAATAATTTTAAAATAATCCTGTCAATTTTAAATAATTTTAAAATATCTCTTTCAATTATTTATGGTGTTTTAGAATATAAGATATTTATCATTTCATTCCCTCATTACTGCATTCTTTAATGGATTCATTGAATCATTCGTATGTCAGCCATTTATTGAATGCCTTCTGTGTGCTAGGATCTGGGCTTGCTTCTTAAGTACTAAAAAACAAATAAGATGTTGTCTGTAGAGAGCTTCAAATGTAAAGCGGGGAACTGAAAAGTAAATACGTAATTCCAACACAATGTGTCCATGATTACAGAAAAGCCATGACATATCATGGAAGTAGGGAAACCATACTTGATATCCTGCAGAAGTTCACCCTAAAATTAATTTCCATACCTCACATATAGTTGGGTCTGCCATTTTTCAAGAAACCTCAAACTAGGAATCACTTGCTTAATTTTTGAAAAACACGAGTCAGTGGAATAAAGCCCATGAGGGAGTACACATCTCTGTATGTGATCGGAAGAACTCTCTCTGTATAATTTTCTGAATGAAGATCACCATTCACCTTCTTGCCTCGATACCATATTCAGGACACAACACTGGTCAGCTGTCAACATTGGCCCCATTTTACTGGAATTGCCTACATGGTGAGATCCTCGAAGGGCCTTGGGTGGCTGGGATCACACAAGCAACATCCTCTAGGGAACTGAGCAGAAGCAAAAGTTCCTGCAGCTGGTGACAGATACTTCTAAGGCGTGTTAAACCATCTTGTTTTCTCTTGTAGATAACCTGAGTCTTCCACCTAAGTCAGACTTCACCAGAAAATGGTGCAGTTTTGTTCAGTTTGCAGTTACGTTCTGGAACTTCTTAAATTCTTTCAGTATAACCATTTGAAGTATAAAACAGTGAAACCAACAATCAAATTAAGAAACACAAACACAGACTTAGAAACACAGCCACAAACCACATTCTACAAATGTGGGGACATAAGTGCCCTGTTCTCGTTTGGGGATGTTTTGGTTTCCTCTCAGCTGGACTCTGTCACTTGCTGTGGCCCAGACAAGTCAGGTGATCCCTTGGGACTCAGATTTATCATATGTTAAATGAGGAAATTGAACTAAGTCATTTCACAGGAAGCTACGACTTCTGTCTTGTTTTAGTGATACCATAACTCTGCCTTATGATGTTAAAAAGAAATAACTCATAGGAAAAAAATTACAGATGGCGCTGGATTTGAAGACTGAAATAGGAATGGCTGGCATGTGTCTGAATTATGCTTTTGGGTGCACACTCGGTGTGAGAGAATTAATGGTGAGAAGGGTTTCGATAGTTTCCCCAATTCTCAGTTGAGAGACGAAGGACTGGTCAGAGGAGATGTGAATATGGGTTTGGTTTAATAACATCAAAAATATACCTTATTTGTTTGCAAAAAGCTAGGAAGAGAAATACCTGTATTTCCCTCTGTTACATGTTACCAACCAGGGGCTCCCTGCTCATTCCATGCTAGGAGGCCCTTTCACACAGAATGACCCCTCAGGAGCCCTGGCAGATTGGCTAATCACCACCAGCTCTTAGACATCGAATGTTGATTCAAAGGAGGTGCTATTATTATGTGGGACTCTGGAATTCACTGGAAATTCTCAAAAGGGTGGAGTTGATTGCAGACAGTGCATATGGCCTTTCTGAGATATAAAAGATAAGCCTTTCAGCACTTTTCACAGACATGCCTCTATGATATAGCAGCAAAAACCCTTGTTGGAGTTTTAAAATTGGGAAAGAAATGTTGGGCTATGTGCTCTTTCTCCTTTACTTTTAATTTTATTTATTTATTTTAAAGTTTTAAAATTTATTTGAAAGAGAGAGGGAGAAAGAGAGAGAGAACATGACTGGGGGAGGAGCAGGGAAAGAGAGGGAGAAGAGAATCCCAAGCAGCCTCTGTGCTGTCAGCCAGTGTGGAGCCTGATGTGGGACTCGATCCCATGACCTGAGCCAAAACCAAGGAACCCCTATTCTTTAATTTTTAAATTCCACCAGGAGACTGTTCCTAAGAGGGTTTGTCCTTTAATCCTAGCTGACAAATGATTTGTTGTCTTCCAATTAAGTGCAGATGGTTTCCAGCCATAATCAGATAAACAGCGATGCAATTTAGGGATGCTTCAATTTCCGGGTTGGATTTGCATCCTAATCCTAGACTAAAAAAAAAATTAGAAAACTGTTTCCAGATGATTGTAATGTTCTTTTACAACATTTGCTTCAGAAGCCCTTAAGGATGGCAAGTAATTCCCACGGTCATGTTGGGTGAAGAGAAAGAACACTGATAGAATTATCATCTCGAAACCATGTGGCATAAATTATCATGAAATAAGTTCACAGAAGTAGGTAACAATGTGGGAATGCATACAGGTTGTGCAAGGGCCAGTTCTTCTAGATACAAACGAGTGATCAGTCATAATAGATCGAAATTGGTCTGAGATCCGGTTCAGATGGAAAGCTGACGGAGCACTTGACCCTTGGCACGGTGTGCAGGCGGAACGGCTGAGGTAGACTGTCAGGTTGTGGAAGACGATGGAAATATTTCTACCACAGAGGACGGCAGTACAAGGTGGCAGACTCTTAGTGCTGCCTGTACTGGGAGTAATCAGGAGATACATGTAGGTTCCTCAGTGAACTGTCGCTTTGTGGAGATGTGAGTTTCTGGTTGAATCAGAGCTGAGAAATGCAGTGCACGGAAGCCTGCCCGACCCAATTCTGATCACAGATCAGAAGATGGGATGGGCCTGGGGAAGTGGGGATGGGCTCTCTGATTTTTCTGGCTTTCTCACTTTGGAACTTCCCCTTTCTCTTTTGGCTGTTTCTCTTTCCACTTCTGGATCCCTGGTGCATCTCTGAGGACAGGGTGGTGACGGCATGCTCCTGAAGCTGTGTCCAATGGTCCTCATCAATTCACTGTTGCCCCTCCATCATGTAAAACAGCTAAATAAGAAGAATCATCCTTTACAACCTGACCTGAGAGCAGCTTGCATAGTGCAAGTGTCACATGAGGAGAGGGAAGGGATGTGACCTGCTGAGCTCCTGCACACACAGATCATGCTTATACACCATGGAGTCTGGGGGGGAGGGTTATTAGGGGACCATGAAAGAGGGCAATGGATCCCCCTTGCCCCACCATTTAATTTTGTACTCACAGTAATATTCCAAGTAATTCAAGCTTTGATCTGAGTGCATTTCTCCTAAGAATTCAGCTTCAACTTCTATTAGAACTTAGCTTGGGCCCACCTTGCATGTCCAATAAAACTCCCTGGGAATTCATGAAACTCTTTAAAAGAATAGAAGGGCTTTCCTACATGCTGGTTGTGGTAGGCAGACGTCTGGATGACCTCCAAAGACCCTGGCTCTTGTCTAATTTCCTCCCATTGAAAGTTGAGAAACCTGCCAGTGATTATGTTGCATTCTATGGCAAAAGGGATTTTGTGGATGTGATTAAGGCCCCCAATAAGCTGACCTGAAGGTAGGGAGATTATCAGGACAGGCCTGACCTTAACATATGATCTCTTTAAATCTGAGTCAGAGCTCAGAGCATGAGAAGAGATTGGGGCGGTGTGAGCCACCTGCACGTGTTGAGAACACCCTCTGACTGCCAGCCAGCAAGAAAACAGGGGTCTCTGTCCCCAAACTACACGGGACTGAATTCTGAAAACTAGACTGTGCTGCTTGGGGGTAGATTTTTCCCCAGAGCCTCCTGATGAGAACCCAACCTGGCCGACACCTTGATTTCAGGCTTGTGACATTTCCGGCAGATAGCCTAGCCATGCCCCAGGGCTCTGAGCATCTCATGCACAGAGGTGTGAACTCATAGTGGGCATTATTTTAAGCTGCTGGTTGCAAAGGTATCTGTCCACCACGATAGAAGACCAATACACGGGCACAACTATAGTCAATTGGACCATTTCATTTCTTTGATTAAGGATTTGATTTCCTCTCTGATCCACCCTTTCTACTCTGTGTGCTGAGGCCAAGGCTGGGATTCTACAAATCCACCTTCTCCTTCCTCAGCTGTGCTTCCGGGCTCTGCCGTCAGGGCCTCTGCGTGTCTGGAGGCTGGCAGAGAGGGAAGAACGAGTTCCTAGATATCGACTCCGATTTCTTCTTAGTAGCATCTAAACTTAACCCAGCTGGCAGTGGACTCCTGGAGCCACATTCAGTTTCAATGTGCAAGGTTATCGTCCTTGCACCTGCAAGAGCAGCCTTATTGCACCTCCTCAGAGATGCTAATGGCAGCCCAAAGCACCCTTTACTTACAGCTCTGAATTTGCAAAGTCCTTTTTCTTTTCTTTTTTTTAAATTATTTTTGAGAGAGAGAGCATGGACGCATGCATGGGAGTGGGGGAGAGGGTGGAGGCTCTGTGCTGCTTGAGCAGAGCCAGACTCAGGGTTTGATCCCATGAAGCGTGAGAACATGACCTGAGCCGAGATCAAGAATTGGGCACCCAACCAACTGAGCCACCCAGGCACCCCTACAAGGTCCCTTTTCTGAGGTCCTGAGGTTCAAGCATCTGCCAGCCACCAAGATGTCACCTTGTATGCCCCTTGGAGGCTGGAGTCCAGCTCTGTGGGCCCTTGCCCAAGCCTCCAGTTTCTAGCAACTCTCCCTCTTCATTTCTGTTCTCTCAGTCCTGAAGGTACCAACTTTCGGAAAGGAGGTGGAACCTCCTTTTGCCTTTTTGTTCTCCAGTACCTGGTTAGTAATTCATTGTGTTAAATTCTTCCTCTTTTGTGTCTTGACTTGACCCCGACTGATGCACTTTTCACTGTCTTACTGAGTCTTAGGTGGGGTGGACAGGAATCGGGGGCACAAAGCCTCAGCTGACTTCCACTTCCCTTTAGGTTGCTGGCCTTCCGTTGAAGGATGAGTATCTTTGGAAAGACTGTGAGTGTTAGTCTTGATTTAGGGACATCGGCACTTTCCCCTCTCATCTGTGAAACCCTCAGTGAGAATTCTGAGGTCTGGACGATGGTGGGGCCGTGTCCACCTGCTATAGCTTGCCCACCATCAGCCATCTTCTATGACCCTTCTCGTGAGCCTCAGGCCCCTGACCTGCTGGCTTAGAGAGACACTCCTGGCACATCTCCGAGGTGTAGCTGCAGGGGCCACACATCCTGGTGACTAGTTCTCCACAAAAGTCTCCCCGAAGAGAGTGGTGTGTTTGTTGGGAATGTCTCCTCCAGTGGGAAGAAGGGGGAGAAGAAAGAGTCCAGTCTTACTTGGCAGGAATTTTGATGAAAATGCAATTTTTGCATGCAAAGGGATGTATACAGTCTCTGTAAAATTTCTATTAAATTTTCAGTAAATTTTTTAACGTTTATTTATTTTGAGAGAGAGGGAGCAAGTGGGAGAGGGGAAGACAGAGAGGGAGAGAGAATCCCAAGCATGCTCTGCACTGTGCACTGTTAGCACAGAACCCGATGTGGAGCTCAATTTCAGAGGTGTAAGATCATGATTTGAGCTGAAATTAAGAGTCAGATGCTTAACCAGCTGAACCACCCAGAGGCCCCTCCATAAAATATTTTCAACCCAGTGTTTGGGAGGTGGAAGTCACAGGCAGGGCAGCTCAGAGAAAGGGTATGGAGTCAAGCTGAGTGTTAAGCTGGCGTCTGCATGTTGGTCTGGAGCGGGGATCCAAATGCCCAACCACCAGCTGGTTGATCGTGGACATTTCCTGTAATCAAGATGGGCACTCTGATGGGGTTCTGTTCCCAAGAAAAGGAGATAAAGGACAAAGGACCAAGCACAGTGCTTGATGCTTCATAGACATCCCATTAAGCCAGGCTCTTTACTTACCATCATGTCATTTCATTCATGCCAACATTTTGTTCATGAACTTGTGTGCTTGTCAGAGCATGGCAGACGTGGTTGAGGCTGGACTTAGCGGATACCTTCGTCAGCCTGTAGGTCAATGCCTACCAGCAGCGTCTTGTTGTAGCACACCTCCAAGTGCTTTGTCTCCTGTCTCCCACTTCACCCCACCCTTGGCCCCATTGGTGTGGCTGGGGGTATGGGACCTCATCATAGCACATATGATCTCTTTGTTAAATAAGGAGGAATGTGTGGATGGCTTATCCTCAAATCTCACGTCTTCTATATGGAAGGGGCGGGGCTGGAACCTGGGTCTTCTTGTCCCAGGGGTGACCCCTCTCATTGTGCCTTACTGCTTCAATCCTATCAAAATAAGCACATAACTTATCTGACTAGGCACCATAAATAAACATTTTGGAGGGTCTTAATTTATCTAGAGAGATGGCCCCATAAGGACCACCCTTACCTTCTCAGCTCCTCGGTTTGTGTGCACACGGCTTCAGAGCCTCGGGCGCATTTTTTAATCTCAAAGTAGGGGACCAAAGAACCTGCTGGAATTTTCTAGAATGAAACTTAATACCTTGACCTATTTGGAGCTCATTCAGTCCCTGAGGAATGTTCTGCCAAACTTGGTTTAGTTAAAAATTGAGTTTATGCCTTGATTCATCTTTAATTTTGTGTGTGTATATTTTCTCAAAACAAGAAGATAAAAGTCGTTCTTTCTGTTGTGCCTCATTTCAACTCTTAGATGGCTTATGGAAGATGCATTTGATTTCTAACTCTCTGGACCACTTTCAGCTACAATTTCAATGCGTCCTAATCTTGACATGTTAATTTATCTTGTAAAAGACAATTATCTATCCCAAAGTTGTGATATTCTTGATACTATTTCATGGTACTTTGGAAGAAAGGACTAATTTAATGATGACTATATAGGAAGTGAAGGAGTCCTGACCTTACCCTTGCAAACCCTCTTCTTTCAACTCGGTAAATTGAGAAAGGATTTCAATAGGGGAATGACCTCTTTTCAGTGTCAGAATTAAATAACTACTCTAATAAAATTGGAAGTGGTTTCAGGAGCTAGCTTCTGCTATTGAGCTCTTTCCCTGGTGATTCAGATGAGGAGATAAAAATTTAATATAGATTGGGGCGCCTGGGTGGCTCCGGTCATGATCTCACGGTTCCTGGGTTCCAGCCCCGCATCGGGCTCTGTGCTGACAGCTAGCTCAGAGCCTGGAGCCTGCTTCAGGTTCTGTGTCTCCCTCTCTCTCTGCCCCTCCCCTGCTCATGCTGTCTCTCTCTCAGAAATAAATAAAACATTAAAAAAATTTAATATAGATTTTAATATATATGATAAATAATATATATTTTTAAATAACATAGTCTAGTTTATATTATGTATATGTGTGTGTACATATATATGTGCACGCACACGCATGTATATACATACACATTCTACTGGGGTTTTTTTCAATTGGAAATTAATTACCCCAGGATTCTAAATTGCTCATGGCTCATTACCAGTCACCTACAATCTTGCAGCCGAGCGGGAAATCAGGCGCAGGCGCTTTAAGCCGAGCCGGTTTGGCATTTACTTACTTAGTTAAAGATCATCACCAAGCAGAAACCCCTTGGGAAGAGTCGCTGGCTCATTGGGCCCCATGGGGAGGGCGGTAATTAAACTCCGAAGGCAGCACTGATGTTCGGCGAAAAGCTTGTCTTTAAATAGTAATACACTTGCGTTGTAAAGCGGTAGGCCCTCCGGTGGCTGTTGACACAGTGTGAGGAACTGGCACTTTTTTATATAAAAGCTAAATTGAAGAAACTGTTATGAGCTCATCTGCATAAAGCAATATGATTCTGCCTGAGGGTGCAGGCAACGGGGAGTGATTAGCCAACCGGCTCTCTGCCTGCTCCTCCACGGCTCTGCTAACACGCCACTTGTCACTAAAAAATTGGAAGGCACCATATGCCAGGCTGCTTCTGCCGGGCGCCCCTTCTGACGACGCGCCGAGGAATTCCTCCCCGGCTCCGGGCACCGAGGGAGCCCGCGCGCAGTGGGCGGAGGACACGCACGCAAGACGCCGGCCCGTCGTTCAGGGAACGTGGCAGAGACCTTGAGGGTCTGCCTCACCAATCTGATGCGCGTTAGAAGGACGGAGGCTCTGCTCTGGGGACTTGCCAGGCGCCCCGTGCATCTCCTCTGCGTGCCACTGAGGGTGGCCGCATTGGGGTCCCCTGCGACCCTTAGAAGCCGAAGAAGCACCTGCTTCTGAGGCCGCTGGTTTCCCAGGAGCTGAGCAGCCCGAGTCAGGAGGCCATCCCTTCTCCTTCGTGGACTGTTTTTCTTTAAGACATATTTTGTGCTCCGGCTCTCAGTTTTCTGTGCTTTATTAATTATGCAAACCTCTTTTGCTTCGATGTGTAAACAGCGCATTAAAATTTTAATCTTGAGGAGAATGGTTTTTATGCGGCCTGACAGCTGCATCCCAGGGCTTTGGAAAGGAGAAGACTCCACTTGGCTTTTGAGGAATTCCCTTTCAGGTCGCTCCAGGTGATGGGTTTGGGTGCAGGGTGGTTTCTGGGCTGATTGGATTCCCAGCTGCCTTTTCATGGTTCCCTCTGTCACTACATCAAGACCTTTCTAACAGCGGATGCTGGGGAAGGGAGACAGAGCTGTAGGAAGGGCGTGTGCAGCACAAAGGCTTCCGGGAGAAGGAAGGAGCTGCCTCTCTGTCCACCTGGCCCATCACCCCAGGGACAATGAGGTCATATCCTCCTGGGCTCGGTGGGGTCCAGGAAGCACAGACGTCAAGGTCCCTCCCTGACCAATGGTGCTCTTGGGTGCCATTTTGGTTGTTCTCGTTGGCCTTTTGGGGGAGTATAGAAGGCGCTGAGTCAGGCCTGGAGAAGGAATGTTCTCCAGCGACCCCGCTCCCTCATAATTAGCTATCAGCCTTCTTAAAGTATCCACACCCCACCCTAGCCCCAGCCACCGGAACAAAGCCACTCCCCTCTCACTGCTGCTCTCTGGAAAAGATCCTCTCGGGAAGGACAGTGTGTGACTTTCCTTAGGAAGAGATGGGTTGTGGGGTGAGGCTGGCAATGACTTGATCCCAATAAATATTACATGAGTCACAAATCCAACATTAGGAAATGTCATCTATAGATGTTTAAAAAAGTAATCAAACTTATTTTTAAGGAGAATAGCCTGTGTTTCAAAGGAATAAAACTAATGCACAAACCAAAGGCCAGTCGAGGCCTGGGCATGGACTGGGGAAGGGGAAACCCCATTTATTTACTCTCCTCCTTATGCCAGGGGCTGTGTTCATGGGGACCAGGCCCTGTGGAGTGGATGTTATCATCGCATTATGTGCATGTGCCCACCAAGGCCCTGAGAAGGCCCAGCGACTTAAAGGAAAATGAATAGTCTCCACCAGGAATAAAAACCCATGAACCAAAAACTATTCGAGGCTTTCTACTTTCCTTAAATGTACACCAAGTCTGTAAAATGGATAAGAACAGGGCTGTGCTGGCTGGATCCCAGTGAATGTTCCCTGCCACAGTCCCCGGGTCCAGAGACCTCCTCATTTCTCCGAGTCTCCTGGGAGCATGATTTGAAAACCATCAATACCCCTTTTGCTTTGTGTGAGCAAAGGCATCAGGCCAGCAGACGTGCTCCTCGTGACATCTTTAACCCTAAACATTTTCTCTTATCCCAGCTTCAGACCCACAGGGCATTTCCACGCTTGTCTACAAGTATCATTTTCACTTTTGTCTTCTTTTGAGATTGGATGTTTATTTTTGAGCAGTTCCGGAGATGTCGAATAATCAGGAGCCCCTTCTAAAATCAGTTAGTCAATCGGAGAGCGCCGAGAGGTGGTCACAGTGAGAAAGAAAGGAAGCAAAAATGCCATGTGTTTTTCGAAAAGGAGTTTCCCTTGTTAAATCTTTGAGCCGCTGTGCCTTTTTCTCCACCTTCTTTTGTGGGCTTTGCTCTCCTCTTCGTGTCTAGCTCCTGACCAATGCATGTGGTACGCGTTTTAAGCACAGAGATAGAATTATATGCCAAACTTACTTCTCTTGTTTTAAGAGGCATGCTTCAAGACCATGACCAAACACAGTTGCTGTCATTGTAGCATCTACCAGGTCCGAAACAAATATAACTTGAAATTTACCCCAAATACCTAGTTTATATATTACATTTTTTTAACATTTATTTATTTTTGAGAGAGAGACATAGACAGAGCATGAGTTGGGTAGGGGCAGAGAGAGAGACACACACACAGAATATGAAGCAGATTCCAGACTCCGAGCTGTCAACAAAGAGCCCCGATGTGGGGCTCAAACTCACAAATCAAAAGATCATGACCTGAGCAGAAGTCGGATGCTTAACCTACTAAGCCATCCAGGCGCCCCCCATATTCTATATTCTACTGCTTTCAGGGCAGTGTATGTCCCTGAATTTGGATGCATTTTTTCAAAGTCTTTCTGAACATTAATACACAGGACAGATGATATTTCCTTAATGACTCATTAAGTCTTATTGCTTTACTTGTTAAAGTTCATTTTGATAGATTTAATAATAACACCACAATGTTCAAAAAAAACTAGCCTTAGGTCTTCTAATACATATATTTCTGTGCATATGTATGTGCATGCATGTCTTTATCTGAGGAGACACAGGACTGCAGGTGTTAGTCCAGAGTATCTTTCTCCTTAACTTTGTCATGATTTCCTTTATTATTTCTGGTTCCTTGTATTCTTCTCTCAACACTTTTCAAAATTCATATATGCAGAGTGCTTCAGACTGAAGACCCTATCAGAAAGGAAAATCCATTCCTGTAAATTATATAAACCCGCTGCCTAATAATGATAAGCACATATTTCAAAGTATTTTAGTGAGTGTGTTTTAAAGTTCAGCTTTGGAAAAGACCTCTAGTCATTTAATTAGCAAGAAGACAACTCTTAATTTCTGAATAGAGTAGACCGAAAGCATGGTACAAAGCGCAGTCTATGACGGGATTGTTAAGATTCCTCTCTTAAAATACTTGCACTTAAGCCTTGCATTGTCTTCTTTGTGTATTTAGCATATTTATTATCTGATGCTTATTTTATGTGCCTTATTCTTTTTTTTAAATGTTTATTTATTTATGAGAGAGAGACAGACAGACAGAGTGCGAGCAGGGGAGGGGCAGAGAGAGAGGGAGACACAGAATCCAAAACAGGCTCCGAGCTGTGAGCTGTCAGCACAGAGCCTGATGAGGGGCTGGAACTCACAAACTGTGAAATCATGACCTGAGCTGAAGTCAGATGCTTAACCAACTGAACCACGCAGGCGCCCCACCTTATTCTGTTTGTAAATGCACTGTTCACCTGCTATGTTCAAAACACGGAGTGAATGCTGCTATAGACCCCACTTCAGACACTTCCGAGTTAGACTGTAGTAATGTGAATTGCTTTTCTCTTATTGAAAGTTTGTACATCTTTCTGTACAGATAAACGGGAATAAAAAAAAATAACGGTGGCTTGTAAAGATAATGACATTTGTTAATATTTTGATGTATAGAAAGGCCTCTCCTGTGGCAGCATGATATTGATGTGCAGCTGTATTTTCTTCCTGAACACTCATTGTTTCATTTTTTTAACATATATTAATAATTTCTTTTGATAAAATATGTTGTCAGTGGTTTGGTGGTTCGCTCAGCTTTTGTTGGTAGAGTTAATGTGGCTAAAATGAGACCAGAGTGCGAAAAAGGAGGTGGACCCTTTTAGGACATTTTGGCATAAAGATAAGGAGATACGGTCTGGGGGAGGGCATACATCAAAGAGAAGACAGTTTCTTTTTGTAAATACTTGTTTATTATCAGTCTTTTTCTGATTAACATTTTCCAGCTTTCTGTATCCTAGAAAATTGCACTTGTTGGCTCCTTTACCAAGCTTCATACAATTTGGAAGGGTAAAGCCCATATCTGATGAAAGTAGGACACAAAGAAAATACACCGGGGTCCTAATGCCCCAGAAGCTCAGTCCCATGTGGGGTGATGGAGGGGACAGACCTGGTAATTAAGAGCGACAGGAAGCAGATCATGCCTGTCTTAAAGTAGAATCTCCGAGTCCCCGAGGAGCAGGGAGAGAGAGATTGGTTCTATCTGGAAAATCGATGGAGGCTTCTTAGAAGAATTGCTGTTTGATCTCTACCTTCTCAAGAATCTAAACACGCGTTAATTAATGTTTAGTGAATGAATTAATGAATAGAGAGTGTTTTGTTTTTCTGTGTGTTGGTCGTGCATTTGAAGGGGAAGTGAGCAGCCTTTGGATGTAGAAGGGACAGCGTGTAAGCCTGACAGCTGATAATTAGTCAATATTTGTTAAGAATTCATGAATTCTAATAAAGGATATTGAAGCTGGATCATACATGAAAATAAAGCAACCTAGATGAAGAATGCAACCCCATATAACACCATTTGCAAAAAGTTATCCATACTAAATACATATGTACTATGAGCCTAAAGGTAGTATCTTCTTTATCACATATTTCCCATAGCACTAAGAAAAAATAAATATTAATAAAGCCATTATGTAAAGAGAGATACACCAAGAATGCACTGGATTATGTCCACATACAGAAAATACGCCTTAATCTAAACGTAGACACTGTATTTCCCTTTTTCAAAAAACTTACAGATGTTGATTTTTATAAATTTACCGATGACACCATCCTTTCTCATCCTGTGAAAAGCATATACACAGGAGAGAAAACAGGGTTCTTTCTCCAGCTTGGCCACCAAGTAGAGGTGATTTTAGCTGTATTCCATCTTGCCATGATTCTGTTTATTACATTTACAAATGGTCACAGGATTGCAGGTGTGTTATTGAGCAATGAAATCCTTCTCTTAAATAAAATCTCTTTTGAAATCTCAGTATTTCTAACAGATCATCTCTGGTTGAGTCCGCGTGAATGTCTGGAGACCCAGAGACCAGCCTGCTCCGCGCCTGACCCTGACCCCGTCCCCCACTCCCACACCTACCCCCACCCCCATCTGCTCTTCCCCTGGGGATCCCTGGGGACTCCTGGTGTGTGGGGCTTCCCCAAACAACCACTGGACTGTGATCATGAGGTTCCTTCCTGGCCCCAAATCCTGATCTGTAATAAATCTTTGTCTGGATTCCTTTTCATCCTATAAAGGGCAAATCTTTCTCTCCAGTGTATGAGTTAATTTACCTTAATGCCATCTTTATCCTCTACCCCTTTGCCTGTGTAAGAATGGAACCCAGAGAAATAGATCTCAACCTTTATTGTGTACGAAGCACTTGAATAGTTCATTGAAATTCAGGGCGCTGTCCTGTTTCTCACCGTGTATGCCCTGCTTTCCAGTCTCATTGAGCAAGTCTGGCTGAGGGGCCGTGGATCTGATTTGAAAACAACATCCCTGATGATTTGAATAGCAGGCAGTCCGCAGACTACACCAGGAGAAAAGAAAACAAAACAGAAAAATAAAATGAGAGCATTGCTGTAGGATCCAGAGGATGGCAAACCGAGAGAGTAAGCGCCATATCAAAGCGAATTTTCATTTCATACTTAGGGATCGTTCCCTTTTATGTGTGGGCCAGATTCTACTTGACACCACAGTGGAGAAATGAGCATCGTTTATTAAGGTGGAATTTTTTTCCAGGGGTGATCTAAAACTGGGACACTTTACAGTTTGGAGCTGTTGTACTGAGGAGTAAGTTTGAGGAAGCTGCATATTATGGGATGGCCCCCAGACCCCCTTCCCGTAGGAAGCCCTGGATGGATGGGGTGGGGCTTATGCCCCTTTCTTCCCCATTCCTTGTGATTAGCTTTGGGCTCAGTAAGGATCCCCTTACATCTCTGAGCTAGGCTCTCTATCAGACCTGTGGCTTCTCCCTGGAGAAAGCAGGGGACTCTCAGGGGATGAGTGACCAAGGGTGGAGGGGTTACCCCGCATTGTTTAATGAGCGGGCAGACCTTTCTTTACCCAGTGGGGGTAGGCCCTGCTCTGCCCCAGTGTTAGTTAAGCCCTGTGTTTGTCCCTTCTGCTGATTCTTAGCTCACCAGCTCACTCACTCGCCTGCTAGTCAGCAGAGACTGAACCCTTTCTCTGAGGCCCAAGGATGAATACCACTGGGCCCCCATCCCAACCAGCTCCAAAGCCATCTGGGAGAAATGAGGGTACTTCATACTACGCAGAAGTGCTTGGGAAGTGTTTCAGTTTGCTAGGGTGGCTGGGATAAAGTCCCACACACTGATGGCTTACACAATGGAAATCTCTTGTGCCCCAGTTCCGGCGGCCTGAAGTCCAAGGTCAAGGTATAGGCAGGGCTGGTTCCTCCCAAGAGCGGGAAGGGGGAATCTGTCCATCCTCTCCCCTGGCTTCTAGTGCTCCCTGGCTTGTAGGGACATCACTCCATCTCTGCCTGCATCCTCAGAGGGGGCTGAGCCTGCCTTACTCCAGAGGACCTCATCTCTGATTACTTCTTGAGGAATCCTATTTCCAAATAAGAATCTGATGTACTGGGGATTAAAAGTATCATATTTGCTCAACATTGATTTGGCCAATATGTGTTAAAAAAGAAAGGGAGGTGCATGGGGAGAGAGGGAGGAGTGAGGAAGAGGGAGACTGACTTACAATGGGTAATTATTGATTTCTATCCTTGCAAATGTTTCTGGAAATGGGCAGTATTTTCAAATAACTGTGAGAAAGCTAAAATTGTTCTTTCCCTTGTGGCCACTCCAATGCCATAAGAAGGGACTAATTAAGGGAAGAGAATGCTATCTGAGGCGGACTGAATTGTGGTCCCCAAGTTCCTATGCCCAGAATAATTCCTCCTTCTCTGGGCACTTCCTTCAGTGGATCTGCTGAATAGATGGAGTGATTCTGTAAAAATGTAAGGGAGCTCATATTCTCTACTCACACCCTCTGATGGCTTTCCCTTTCATGGGAGGAGAAGCCAACGTTCTACAAAATTTCGCCTCTGTTGTGCTCCTCACCTTTGACTTCCCATAACCTTTATACCGTCTGACACAGCGCATCTCTTCCTCAATTCCTTTCTCGCTCCCCATCTGGAAGGTGGGCTACTCTGTCCACTGGTTGGTTGTCTGTTCTGTCTCTAGGATGTGGGGTAGGTCCTGCACAGAGTGAGTGCTTTCTCCAGAGTAGCTGCTGTGTCAGTGAGTGGACCAAGGACTAAGAGACTTCATGAAGGGACACAGATCAACAACACACAGTCTTTGACAGCCACTGCTGGGGGCGGGTTGTACAGAGAGGATATTACGTAAGTCATTCTGATTTGCAGACCACACTTCTCGCCAGTGTGATGGGCATGCTGATTTCTCTGGGCTTCAGTTTCTTCACCTGGAAAACGGAGACAGTGATTGTACCAGCCTCTTGGGTAACTGAGAGGGTTCAGTAGCTCATATCGTGAAGTTCTAAGTCCGTGCTTCTGTTAGGTGAAAACAGCCAACTTAGTACATTTCAACATCTTTATTCCTTTTCCATTTCTTTTTGAAGTTTTCTATCATGAACATGAATTGCCTTTATGATCAGAATTTTAAAAAGCTGCCTTTAAAGAAAACAAAGGGAATACAATGATCATACATACAATGATCATTTCTGGTTTAAACGTGGGTGCCTAAGAGCTTTGTCCTGGGCTCAGGTTTGCACCAGGGGACTTGGCGAGTGGGCCAGGACTCCCAGATCTGCTATAGCTCCCTTTGACCAGGGATAACAGTGCGTTTCACCACAGCAGATGGCCCTGTCTGTGCACAGCGGCCCATCTTACCATATTTTCCAATGTGTAAGATTTTAAAAAGCATATATTATCCTTTTGATCCTAAAAACAATCCTGTAGGGAAGTTAAACCATTTTTTTAAAAATTTTTTAATATTTTTTTTATTTTTATTTTTGAGAGACTCAGAGTGCGAGCTGTGGGAGGGGCAGAGACAGAGGGGGACACAGAATCTGAAGCAGCTCCAGGCTCTGAGCTGTCAGCACAGAGCCCAACTCAGGGCTTGAACTGATGAACTGTGAGATCATGACTTGAGCTGAAGTCGGCCACTTAACCAACTGAGCCACCCAGGCGCCTCAAACCATTTTTTTAAAAAGATTTAAAATAAATAAATTTTCAGTCAAATGCTCAAAAAAAATTCCAAATTTAATTCTCTCTCCATTGCCACAACGAACAAACAAGCCAGGTCCAGGCCTGCCAAAGTGAGATTCTGTTCCAGACAACCTGCAAGGCATATGTGGGACAGTGGCGAGTTCACTCTCTGCTATAACCCAGGTGTCCTGTCCAACACTGTGTGGCCTGCCAACTTGCCTGTCTCACACCCACCAGCCCAGAGTGTGTTATATGGTCATTCCCACTGGACTTTGAGCTTCTAAAGAACAGAAACTGGCTCTTCTCCATCCCTGTATCCAGTTCCTAGTACACAGTAGATGTTCAGTTAATGCGTGTTCAGAATTGAGTTGAATACAGCCTTGAAAAATATATTACCATATCTAAATTGAATTTCCTCAGTATTTACGATGACAGTAGTTTAATTTTTGACCCTCTAAAATGTCATAGATCTCATGTCCTAATTGGCAAATGAAGACGAAGGTTATAAGGAAGCTAACGCGGGCTGAGATGGAAGTGGATTGGCTGATGTTTACTGGGAACGAATCATGTGCTCTCACAGCTGATTCTTGCCCCAACTCTGTTCCTATTTTTGCCTGTCGATGGATGAGGACTGAGTCGCGGGACCTTATCTGCTCAAGTGCCTACGTATTATAATAAACAGAGTAAACGTTTCTTTTCAGTGCTTACCCTGTGTAAACCACTATTCTAAACCTTCTACTATGTATTATATCACTTGATTCTCCCCCAGCCCCTTAGGATAGGAAGTAATGTTGTATTTACATTACAAATAATTAGGCACAGAGGATTAAGTAAAGGTGCAGATTAGACTAGAATAAATGGTGGACCATGATCAAAACCCAACTTCTTGGTATCAAAAGTCACACTTTTAACCCTGACCACCTCTTGGGGAAACAGGTCTGTCCTGGGTATGATCTAACCCAGAGGTCCATCCTGGGCATGGTCTAACATAGAAGTCCATCCTCTTCCCCCAAAACTAGAACTTTTTATATTAGATGACCTCATAGAAGTTCAGAGACTACATTATAATGCTATGACAGCTTTAGAGGTAATGCCAGCAGAGATCATTATGGCCACCCATTATTTGATACCATTCTAATTCTATACATTATTTCCAAATCAGTGGATAAGAAAAAAATAGGTAAAATAATACAGAAAATTATATGGGCTAATTACCCTATAGAAAAGTATTACATTAAATGATTAATAAGTGATATATATATATATATTCCACTCCTGAATAATTGTCCTAGAAAATATTGTTTTTAAAATACTCTTCAAATGAAAATAATGTTGGTCAAGAAATAAGTTCATGAAAACAAGCTCTTAGCGATGAATGGCATTGGCTTGTGAGTGAAAGGGGAAAGCTGGTCCCTGCCTCCAGAGTTCAGGCTGGTATATCGGAGCTGGGTCTGTGCACTTGATGCCCGTGAATGCTGTCAAGGTGGCCAGAGGCCCCTTCAGCTACACTTAAGATGTGTGTGTTTTCTCATCGATCTTCCTCTTTTACCTTTTCTTATAAACGAGAAAAAGTACAACCTTGACTTTCTTCTGAACTGTCACAAATGACACTTACTTTTTTCCCTGTGGAAACTACTCAAAATAATTAATATCCAAGAATATAATCTTTATACAACTACTTTGCTCCTAGAGAAACTCGAAGGTTTGAAAATGTCAAAAAGAATCTGAATTGATTTTGCCACCTGGGGTGAAATTTTCTATTCTTGTTACAAAAGTCAATTTTCATAAAAAATTTTTCATATACCAATACCTTGGGAATATCTTCATTTCAATGGATTAAAAAAGCATATAGTTGCTTGTTTACATTTTTATTTTAATATAGAGCATTTGTTTTAAGGGTTTTTCATCTGTTTTATACATTTCTGAGCTTCTATAGGAGTAAAGTAAAAGCAAAGTCACTCAAATAAATTTTCAAATACCGACTCATAATGCTTTGAATCATGAATGGATGAGTAGATGGGTGGATGGATGGATGGGTAGGTGGGTGGATGGGTGGATGGGTAGGTGGATGGGTGGGTGGGTGGATGGATAGATGGATGGGTAGATGGGTTGGTGGATGGGGGGACAGGTAGGTGGATGGGTGGGTGGATGGGTAGATGGGTGGGTAGAAGAGTAGGTGGGTGGGTGGATGGATAGGTGGATGGGGAAATGAATAGATAGTGGATTCATTTCTTTGAACAATGCTTATACTTCTTATACTTTGGTTAAATGTTGTGCTTGTGATCTTTAGTCAGGATACTGGAGAAAGTGAACAACTTTTTTTTTTTTAAGTTTTTATTTATTTCTGAGAGATAGAGAGAGACAGCGTGAGCAGGGGAGGGTCAGAGAGGGAGACACAGAATTCAAAGCAGACTCCAGGCTCTGTGCTAGCTGTCAGCACAGAGCCCTACGTGGGGCTCGAACCCGTGACCCGTGAGATCATGACCTGAGCCTAAGTCGGATGCCCAACTGACTGAACCACCCAGGTGCCCTGAAAGAGAACAACTTTTAAATAGGCGTGGGATATTTAAAATATCATGTCTGTACATTTATAACACAATATAAAGACATGATTTTCACATGCATTTACACAAATGTGGATATGATCACGTTCACAGGCAGGAGATGAGGGTAGTTTTGATCATCTGTAAGCTTTGATAATGAAGTACCATTGTCTTTACAATATCCTGATGCAATCTAGGGATCCTTAAAATCATTTTTTACTCTGCTTCCCTGCCTTTGCTGACCAGCTACAAGTGAGATATTTTTCTCTCTTATTGGTAAGGTCAGTCAAATCAAATGATATTTTTTCTGCTAAGAGGTACACACATCCAGGCTTAGGTCTGACCATAACATCCTTAACTGAGGCTCTCTTCCTGGTCCCTAGGACACTGTGAGATGTCCCCTTGCCCTTGGACTCTGCCTTCTGTCCCTGTCTCCACAACTCACTCCACTGTCTTGTGGATATTTCCAAACACTCCCCACACACTTCTGCCTCAGGGCCATTCCATTTGTAGGTGGCTCTGTTGAGGATGCTTTTTCCCCAGGGACCACTGTCTGTCTCTTTCTCTCTCCTTTGCGTCTGTGCTCCTGGGTCACCATATCAGGATGGCCCTGACCATCTCATTTCATAGCACAGCCCATCAACCTTGGAGTGAGACAGATGAGGGGACAGGGGTAGGGGGTCAGGACAGGGGACTTGGTGGAGAAACAGAGTGTGATGTGCTTGAGGTGGGGAAGGGCGTGGGGGAGGGCATGGATCAGGTTCCAAAAGGGAGGCCTAGGATGCCAGCAGGCACATACCTTGCAGTGCCCTGTGGGCCACAGTAATGGTCCTGCTTATGTTAGGGAGATTGCTGGGGAGACACAATCACATTTGCAGTACAAACTTTCACTCTGCCTATGGTATAGTAGGTGGTTGGGAGCAAAGGGCCTGACCAGCTCCAGAAGTGGGGTGATGCTTGAGTCAGAATCCAGGTGAGAGCCCGACCCAGAGGACGGGACTCCGACAGAGCTGGGAGATTATGTGGCAGAGAGCAGAATGGACTTGATGGCACCGTGGATGCTGACAGAGAGAGAGAAGGAAAAAGAGGGAGGGTGAGGGGACTTCTTTACTGGGAACAGGGTGGGAGCCCATGTGGAGGGAACCTGGTGAAGTGTGGGTTTCGGGTGGAGAAGGAGGAATGTGGTATTGGAGGGGTTGATTTTGAAGTGTCTCCAGGATATCTTGGTAGAGGGGAGACTTTGTAGGGGAGATACCACAGTTTCTAGGAAAATAGGTTATTTGCTGTTGTAAATCAGTCAGTTGATTGCTTTTATAGATGTGAGATAATTCAGTATTTTCCTAACATGATGTAAAATGGGTCAGGGGGTTTACTTTCAGTGCAAAAGCAATTAGAGGGATCACCTGAAATCAGAGTTCCCAATGGATAAATCGTAGACAACTGGTCAACTAAAGGGAAGAGAATTATTTCTCTTCTTGTCCACAAGAAAGGATTTTCTGCCACACTCTGATTTACCAACAAGGGTCAGATGGAGACCGTTGGTCAAGTCTGTGTGTGATTCTAAAGAGGAGAAGAGGACGTTCAAGTTCAGCATAAGAACAGCTATTAGAGGGCAGATGGGGTGGGGGGAGGAGAGTGGGGAGATGGGCATGGAGGAGGGCACTTGAGGGGATGAGCACTGGGTGCTATATGGAAACCAACTTGACAATGAACTATTTTAAAAAATTTTAAAAAAAGATAAACAATTTCGGGAGAATTGACGGTGTTTTCTTTCTTCAAACTGAATTTGTATTTCACAGTTTCCAGGTGCTGGTGTCTTTTGTTTGGTCCATCTTCTTTCATCCTGCTGGTGAGGCATCCCTTGAAAATAAACAGCACCCTCAGAGTTAAGACAATATATCTCTAATGCAGAAACGCTCTCTTCAAAGTATTTCTGGGGGCAGTGGGAAATAAAAAATGGCAAGCCTGTTTCCATAAACTTTATTGCTTCCTGTAACTAGGCTTTCTAGGTAGATAAAGGTTCCTAGTTTTTTCCCCCCTAAAGAGAAGAAAGAAAAGTACAGAGGGAGAGATGGCCAAGGGTTATCCTAATCCTCTGATACTTTATAGTGAAAAAAAAAAAAAATTCCCTCGAAGAAGCAAGGTAGGTTTTTAAGGTGGTTATGAGCATTTCTTCCAAACTCAGAGACATGTGGGCAACATTCTTAAAGCCCTTTTCTAACTAAATGGCTAAAGGAGCTTAGAAATTTACCTCAAATTTTTCTCATTCAGTCAGATTAGGGTCGGGTGGGAGCTGATGTGAGGGAGATGATTGTAAAACATCCACCGACAGACAAAAATGATCACCAGTCTCTGAGGACAAGGATGCAGACCTTTGATCGGCTAAATACTTAGTATTAAGGAGATCCATGTGGCTTTGAAAGGCTTTGAAAGGATCCAAGACTTTTAAGATAAGGTTACTCCTGATCAACACAAGCAAACATTAGAGCGTGGAGTGAAATCTCTGCAAATATAATTCTTACTCAAGAGGATAAAAAAAAAAAACCCTGTTTTTTTTTTTTTAATGTTTTACTTATTTTTGAGAGAGAGATAGAGACAGCATGAGCATGGGAGGGTCAGAGAGAGAGGGAGTCACAGAACCTGAAACGGGCTCCAGGCTCTGAGCTGTCAGGACAAAGCCCAACGTGGGGCTTGAATCCATGAACCGTGAGATCATGACCTGAGCTGAGGTCGGACGCTCAACCGACTGAGCCACCCAGGTGCCCCAAAACAACCCTGTTTTAACAGCCACCAAGGAACCCCGCCTTGTTCTGTAATAGAAACACACAAAACTTATGACAGATGTTTGTCAGTGCCTTTCTTTTAGCACCAGAAGGGGCGGTGAAAGCTTTCTGGCGACTCACTCAAGAACCTTCCCAAAGGGGAGTGTCATGGCATGCTCTGAGAAAGGAGGGACCCAAAATGGAAAGCCTTGACATTGCTAAGGACAAACTGTGTCTTTCAGCATACCTGTGAGGATTCTCCAGCTACTCAACCCAACCAATTATTGCTGCACCTGCTGTCTTCTGGATTCTGAAGCCAGAGACGTTGTTCTACAAAGTGATTTATCGAGACTAATGCAGCAAAAGCAAGAACACAGTAACTGTCCCGCAAAAAGGGAGGAGAGACACAGAGGGCATTTCTTACACCTCTGGCCTTAAGGATCCAAGAATTGAAGTAGAGAGATGACGCGCAGGCACTCACAATTTATCAGTGATGTAAGGGAACCCTACCAACAATGTCCGAACATGAAGATTATAGCTAAGCCATTCTTTCTTTTAGGTCAAGGAAGAACACCATCCGGTATATACTGGGAAGGGATATTTTAAGCCAGGGGTGTCCTAGAAAATCCAGAGCAAATGTTTATGCATATTCTATTTGTAAAAAAAAAAATGCTTATTTTTTACATTTTTTAAATGTGTGTAATAAAATACCAGAGGCCAGGAATTAATATAACAAAAAGATCCCATGATGTTCTTAGATGGGCTGCTTCCATCCTTAACTTCACGGGGGGAGCCTTGCCTTGTGTCTCTTATTTGAGTCACATGCAAGTAAGAGGAGAATTCCACATGGAATGGCATTCTAGAATTCACCGTTCACTGTGCCCCAGCCATGCTTGCATCAAGGAGAGCTTTTGAAGTGAAATCAGTGGTACTTATCAAATCATCCTGAGGACTTTGAGGGATACTGTAGGCTCTGGAACTGACCCACCCTAGTGCTGAAGGATTACTTACTGGCTTAGAGTTTTAAAATAGGGCCATGATATTTTGGGACACAAAGATGGAGCATGGCTGCAAGCATGTGTCCCTTTGCACTGTGGAAATCTTGGGGATGTCTGGATGAGAGGCTTGGGTCTCATGTTTTTGTAGCTCTGAGGAGTGTATTCTTCAGAGAGAGGAAGGAGAGTGTCCATGGGGTTCCCGTCTCAGACTTTCATGCAGGATTCCTCCCTGGAAGGCAAGAGTGGCTTCAGGTTTCCTTTGAACCTATAGCTATGACAGCCAAAATAGGCACTGCAAGATGGAAACATTGGATTAGTGCCAGGGTGTTTCCGTTACCCATGGCTGTGGGAGACACCATCTCAAAAGTCAGTGGTTCAAAACAAGAGCTATTTGTTCAGCTCATGCTTTTATAGGTTGGCAGTTTGGGCTGGGCTTAGCTGGGCTTGGGCGTGAGTCTGGTCCAGCTGCTCATCAGCAAGGTGGCTCTGCTTTGGGGGTTGGCCAGCTGTGTTTTGGGATTCATGGAAGGGACTACTCCATTTGCTGCTTGTCAGCAGCAGCCTAGCCCAGGCTCATCGTGGGGCATCTCAGCCAGGTCCAGGGAGAGAGAAGGTGCTGAAGGTCTCTGAAAGTCCTGGCCAGGTGCTGGCACACGGCGACTTCTTCCTCATGATGTAGGTCAATGTGAGATACAAAGGTCCTGCATATGGGTCTCCAAATCGTCTCAGTGTCTGGTCAGCAGAGTTCCTGGCTTTCTAGCTGGTGCTTAGACCACTTTTGTTATCTTCAGGATTCCAAATCCCATCCACCTGCCGTGCCAACCGTGACCCCAGCCCTCTGCTGGAAGATGCCTTGTGTCTACCTAGCTAGACAGGGGCGAGCGATGGGACAGTGCTGTTTAATATTCTGACCACAGGACCAGGGTCCATATGGCCAGGACCCCCTGAGTAGCCCTCATATCCCTGGCCTGAACAAGCCAGAAAAAAAAAGGGTGGAGATAATTCGGCACAGTAGAGCTTCCCTGGAAGGCTTGGCCTTGTGCTGGGTCGCACGCAGCATGAACAATATCCCTTCTCCTCTGCATTCAGGACTCTCTTGAAAACCCAGGGTCCCTGCCAAGTGCTCAGCTGTAGGGACATCACAGCTCTGCATCCAGAGCCATGTCCCATTTGAGCAGCTGATGAGGCCTCCCTGAGACCCCGAGACAAGAAATCGAGTACAAGCAGTTTATTTCAGAGGAAGCCCCAGAAAATAGCCTACGGAATTAGGGAAGGGAGACAGGAAAGGAAAGAAGGCAATAACGTGAGTGTTGTTCGGTGAGTTCCTGCCCTTTGTAACGGGGGCTCAGTCCCACCGGAGGGACCCTGAGAGACTTGGTGGAGCATCCTTAAAGAATGCTCATTCCTGAGGAACAAGGAACCTGCCACATCTGTGGCTGAGAACTGTTCCTGGGGACTTTGACACCCCCGCCCCCCCCCCAGCACTCCCTGTCCCTGTGTGCTGTCTTGAGAAGGCTCTCAGGTACAGGGGTGCAGCTGTTTGCAGGAGGACCCTTCTTGGCCGGAACTGGAACATGGGTGCCTCAAAGCATTAAAGGAACGTCGTGAGGCTACACAGCCAGGAACTAGATCTGACTTTAAAGTCCGTGCACCATCCCAACCACAGAATACAGTGCCCCCAAAGGGAAAGAAAAGACCAGACGCGCAAAGTGTGCTGGGGAAAGGTGCTGTGAGCTTGGCAGGATGGAAGGGCTGGACATTGTGGAAATGGAGAGCAAGTCAGCAAAACAGGAAAGAACGGGAGAGAAGAAGAAATGGTGATACACCAGTCGTTTCTGGGATCCAAGATATCGTTGGGAGTGCAGAAGGCTTGGCGATAAAAACCAAAGTCACACCAAAAGGTGATGTTTTGAATATCTTAGCGAACCACTGATACGTACAGGGAAGGGTTTCTCAGCGATGTATAATTGTTCTTCTTACCCAAATAATGTTTGCTTCATGGCAATCTGGGACCTGTCACCCAAAGCCGCGCGCTCCGTGATGATCTATTCTCATCTGTTCTAAATGCACCCCTGCCCACTGCTAGACAGAAAAATTGGGGACCGGCTCTTCTAAAACCTGAAAGCATGGTGTCTCTCTCCCAAGTATATTTATTTGATGCCCTATGATATGCGTGTATTTGCATGAAATAAATACACCACAAATAAAGATCCACTTTGGGAACAGCATCTATAAACACAAGTGGTATGAAGTGAACATACTTATTCGTGAAGTTATGATGAACTTTTCTGTGATCTCTGGAGCATATGACTGGTATCAACATCATGTGAATTAACATAATGTACTTGAATTCCACAGGTATCTGTGATGAATTTTTTTCCCCTGAGCCAAATAAGTCACCTTTCAGCAGAAAACTTGAGCAAAAAATGAATGAGTTGCTTTGCTAACCCAAATTCTGTGTTTAGCTGACATACTGTATACCAAGAGATTGCACTGATTATTAGTACATGGCGACCCCCCCAAAATGGTGGAAAAGCTTAACTCTACCTAAAATGTTTACATATTTTTTATTGTTTATACTTATGTATATCTTAACATGGAGTTAAGATTTTATTTTATTTTTTAAATGATTTTTTAACATTTATTTATTATTAAGAAACAGAGACAGAGCGTGAGCAGGGAAGGGGCAGAGAGAGAGGGAGACACAAAATCTGAAGCAGGCTCCAGGCTCTGAGCTGTCAGTACCGAGCCTGACGGAGGCTCGAACCCACAAACTGTGAGATCATGACCTGAGCTCAAGTCAGACGCTTAACCAGCTGAGCCACTCAGGTGCGCAAGATTTTATATATTAAGAGATGTTAATTAAGATTTATATATATATATATAAATTATGTATATATGTAATACAATTATTACAATTATATAAAATTTAACAAAATCTAACATTGTTAATTCCTTTATCAATCATGGCAAAAAAGATGGGGGGGAAGACTTCACTTTACAAATACTCATTGTGTTACTTCTTTGCATTAGTACTTTTCCACTAGTAAAATTAGTGGAATCGTTTAGAAATAAAGACGTAGAAAAGAAAAGGAAGAAAGAGAATTCTCTTGTGTGGTATTCTCCACACTAACAAGAACAGTTTTTACTATCTCTTTGTTGCTTTTCCAGACTTTAGATTGTTTTTTGATTAATCATGTTGAAAAATACCAAATTCTGGGGGGCACGTGGGTGGCTCAGTCAGTTGAGCATCCGACTTCGGCTCAGGTCATGATGTCATCATTCCGGAGTTTGAGCCCTGCGTCCGGCCCTGTGCTGACAGCTCAAAGCCTGGAGCTGCTTCGGACTCTGTGTCTTCCTCTCTCTCTGTGCCTCCCCCACTCATGCTCTGTCTGTCTCTCAAAAATAAATAAACATTCGGGGCTCCTGGTGGCTCAGTCGGTTAAGAGGCTGACTTCAGCTCAGGTCATGATCTCACAGCTTGTGGGTTCAAGCCCCACGTCAGGCTCTGTGGTTGGAGCCTAGAGCCTACTTCCAGATTCTATGTCTCCCTCTCTCTGTGTACCTCCCCTGCTCACACTCTGTCTCTCTCTCTCAAAAAAAAATAAACACGAAATAAAAGATAAACAATAAATAAATAATAAATAAACATTAAAAATTTTTTTAAAAATACCACATTTTTAAAAAGTTTAATTTGGGAGAATTTGTTCATGAAAATTCTATCTTTAAGTTACTCGTGATCAATTTTCTTAGGGGCCCAAACTGCTGCTGGTAATTATGTTTTAAAGATAGATGTGACAGTTTTGGTTATAAACCAAATTCTAGTCATCAGATTAAGCTCTCACATTTAATTTATTCAAATTCTTGAGACACTCTTTGTTTCACTGACTGTTCCCTGTGCTGTGCTTTTCATCCCCATGACTTATTTATTTAAAAACTGGAAGTTTGTGCCTCTTAATCTCGGTCCTTGTTTCGCCCATTCTCCCATCCCTCTCCCACGTTTGTTCTCTGTACTTAGGAATCTGGTTCTGTGTTTTGTTGGTTGGTTGGTTGGTTGCTTTGGTTTTTAGAGTCTACACTTAAGTGAAATGATTCGGGATTTGTCTCTTTCTGTCTAACTTATTTTATTATACCCTTCAGGTCCATCCATGTTGTCACAAATGGCAAGATTTCATTCTTTTTTATAGCTGAGAATATTCTCTTGCACATATGTATCCCACACATTATTTATCCATTCATCTACCGATGGGCATTTGGGTTGCTTCTGTATCTCGGCTACTGCAAATAATGCTGTAATAAACATAGAGGTGCACATATCTTTTCAAACTAATACACAGCCCCTGGAAGATCTAGAGATTTAATACTTTCCTAAAATGAAATTCGTTTTGCCCAAGACCAACTAGAGACATCAGTTGATCAATTTTGTTTCCTTTTCAAGGGAAAATATTTGTGGTGCACCAGCAAGGGTCCCTGAACTCCAATTTGAAAGGGCTCACCAAGGACAGTTCTCCAGTTTGGAAACTGAGGAGCTGGAGCCCAAAGAGATAAGGCGACGTAGATTTAGTTATCAATATTTATTGTTTCAAAAGGGGAAAAATTAAATTAATGAAGGCATTGAAAACTACATTGCATTCTTATTAAATACATTTTGTAGGATCTGTGCTTGATGATCGTGAACATCAAATCTGACTTCCCTGTTGAGCAAAATGAACAATAATCAAGTGGAACAAATTGCATTGCGATTATCCCTTCTTGTTGATTTGAGCTAGCACATGATCACTGAACTGACATGGGCTTTGTTTGCTTAGCTCTTCTCCTAAGGAGACCTGCATGCATTTTGTACGTTGAATTTATACCAGTGTTCTATCTACTAACTGCCTAGCACCGAGCTTGATTTAATCAAGAGTTCTGTCTCCCTCTTCAGTTTAATTATAACACATACCCGTGGAAAGCATACTTTATTGCCTAGTTTTGTTCTAGAATGCTTGTCAACCCAAGCACTGTTGACATTCTGGGCCAGATAATTCTTTGCTAAGGGTGCAAGGGGGCTGTCCTGTGCATTTTCAGATACTTAGCAGTATCCCTGGCTTCTACCCACTAGATGTCAGTGTCACTGATTCTTCCACTCCCAGTTGTGGCCCAAACGATCTCCGGATATTAACCCAATGTCCTCTGGAGTGTAAAATTGCCCCAGGTTGAGAATCAGTATTCTAGGTACAGTAGGGGTTGTAGGATTACTGTAAAGACTACAGAGAGAGAAGGTGTTTCTAGAGTCTCTTGTGGTCTTACTAGAATCTGCTAGAAGCTAAGCAAACAAGGACCATTTCAGCTTAGCTATCGTATGCAAATTCAAATGTAACCATGGGTGATGACTTACATACACGCCATGTGTGTCTGCATCCAGTCTCAGTTTGTTGGTGTTTTTGTTCGTTTGTTTTGTACCCACAAGAACTTAACAAAACTATAAAACCATTTAGGACATTTAAATCCTTGATGGCCATCTTTGATTTTGAAACATTTTCAGGGGAAAAGTATTTGCTGGAATATAGTAGCAGTGTGTTTAACCTCACCCTCCATTTGACTTGCTATGATTGTAGAGAATCACTTTCTCTAGAAGAAGGAGGATGTTTAGAGTAAGGCAGGGCGATTGACACGCGAGCCTCACACATGTTCTGATGTATGGACATATCAGGTTAGCCCTGAAATTTAACATGAAGTTTTTAGGTCTGTGGCTCACAGAATTTCTTCTGGTGGGAATTTATCCCTGCATTGAGAAGAGCCAATCTACTGCAGGCATAATGTAGGGCCAGGGCTAATGTCATTCAGGCAACGTATTGGCTCAGAGTAGTTACGTGCCTTGAAATAGACGAGAAGTCTGAAATAATAGAAGTATTCGCTGATGCTAGGAGTCAGGAGCTATAAATGGTGGGATCCAGAGATTGCAAGAAGGGTGAGGCACATATTTTATGATCTGAATTACCCAGGTGATATAAGTTTCAAAGGTGCCTGTTTGTGATTGTTGTTTGGGTTTCATGTTGTTGTTCAAGCAAACGTGTGTCATATTAGGGTTCTCTAGAAAAATAAAACCAAGAGGGTGTGTGTGTGTGTGTGTGTGTGTGTGTGTGTCTGTGTGTACACATCAGAACCTGGGTATACCCTCCCTCTGCATTAAATACCTGTATCTCTGTGACCCAGTTTATCAACCCAGAGGCAGGACTATTGCTGAGGCTCAGGGCCACCTACAGGGCCAAACAGGTGCTTCAAGGTGAGACCAGTGGGCCGGATGCAGGAAAGCAAGAACAGGCTGCCAGTACAGGTCCCCAGTGGCACGGCAACAGAGAGCCCTGTGCATGGACAGGGCACGTCCAGCCTTCCTCCTGGGTCTCAAAGGCTAAAGCTCAAGTCAGCAGAGGGCTGCAGTCCCTGAAACTCCACAAAACTACAACCCAAAGGCGGGGGGTGGGGGGCAGGGGATGAGTTACCTTCTATTTATTTGCTATTCTGAAATCCATGGCCTTATTTTCAGGTGCTTAAATCATGACATTTATGTTTAGGTCCAGAGAGAATGGGCTAATGCCTATCCAGACTGAAAACATAGGGGTGCCTGGGTGGCTCAGTGGTTTGAGGGTCCAGTTCTTGATTTTGGCTCACATCATGGTTGTGAGATTGAGCCCCAAGTTGGGGCTCTGCACTGGGTGTGAAGCCTGCTTAGGATTCTCTCTCTCTCTCTCTCTTTCTCTGCCTCTGCCTCCCCTTCAAAAAAAGACTGAAAACAGAACGTTAAATAGCATCGTGGAAATGTTCAAATTGGACCGGTTAGGTATCGTCTGGGTTGATGTTATGCAGCAGGCCAGTGAAGGTTGGTTTTAGATTCTAGGGTGGAAAAGTGCTAACAGAAGAGAGAGGGAGGGGAGAGAAAGAGAGCAAGAGAGTGAGAGAAACCGAGGAGAGAAGAGAGAAGAGAGAGAGAGACATTTGGATTCTAGAGGCAGTGATGTGTGTGTGTACCTTAGCAGAAAGAGCCAGTTGGATTTCTGCAACACGTAGAGCGCTGCAGTGACCCTCCCCTTCTCTTGTCACTCCCTGGAGCTGGCATTTCTTTCCTTTCTGACCCCTGCCTGGTCACAGAGAGAGATGGATTTTGACAGAACCAGGAAGAGTTGCTCTATTTCCATGGCAACGTCAATTCGCATTCTGCAGGTATATCGCGGCCACTTAGGCCATGGACTAAATGAAGGCTCCTGAAGGTTCTGGCCAAAAATAACTTGGCAAGCCACCGTTTCTCCCAGCCCCACGGAGATGGGCATTAACTGACGGGATGCCAGCTGTCAGCCCAGCTCCCATCTCCCTGCTAAAGAGGAAGGAACAGGGCTTGCCAGGGTTTGGGGGAGGGGCGCCAGCCCGGGGCTGCTCCATTGTTTCCGCGGGCTCAGAAATAGCTGAATGGAACATGAAATACATTCTAACTTGTTCACCCCAGGGGCGCCAGATAATTTGTATTTCAGCAGAAGTATTATAATTACATAGCTTAGAGTTAGAATTAATTAGCATTTGGGGAAGTAGTGATAAAACCAAGCAGTTATTAAAAAATTAATTTTAATAGAAATCAGTTTGGAGTCTTGCTTGTCTTTTGAAAGATTATTTATTTATTTACTTATTTATTTATTTATTTATGATAGTGAGGGGAGGGAAAAGGTTAACACAGTTCAATAATCCCATAACCAATCTAAAATAATAACTGTCCTTATCATTGGGTGTTACCAATGGGTAACGAACTGTCTAGCGATAGTGGATAGATATTAAAAACCCAAATCAGCGGCACAAATGTCCAACATGTTTAAAAATAAATTAAGAGTTAGGGTAATGCCTGCGGGTTATCTGTGTGGAAATAAAATGTTTAGTATTATCCTTTAAAAAACATATCATCTCCCAAAGTGATGAGTTATGTCAATGTTACTGATATCAACACAGTGGAGAATCACTTCCTATATTTATGCTAAACACACAGGATAGATACTCAGCAGGCATTAGCATGGGTTAAAGAGTAATTCCTGCAGTCAGCAAACACTCTATGTGTGTTCTAGGTATAAGGCTCTCCAGGGAGCTCCTGGACTCCTGGGAAGAATAAAGAAGACAAATCCTTACCCTCAGGAGCCCTTACTCTGTTTGGTTTCTTGGCACAGGGAGTCAGAAAAGACCAGTTTATATGAAGGAAAAATACTTCTACCTTTGATTGGAATTTGATAACACTACCTCTTTTTTTATTGATAAATCAATTTTTTTATAGTTTATTGTCAAGTTGGTTTCCATATAACACCCAGTGCTCATCCCAACAAGTGCCCTCCTCCATGCCCATCTCCCCCCTTCCCCTCCCCCCCACCCCCATCAGCCCTCAGTTTGTTCTCAGCATTCAAGAGTCTTTCAGGGTTTTCCTCCCTCCCTCTACCCAACTCTTTTTCCCCTTCTTCTCCCCCACAGTCAGTTCCACCTAATCCTCCTATACGTGCAAACATATGGTATCGGTCCTTCTCTGCCTGACTTATTTCGCTCAGCATAACACCCTCAAGGTCCATCCACGTTGCTACACGTGGCCAGATGTCATTCTTTCTCATTGCCATGTAGTATTCCATAATATAGATAAACCACATCTTCTTGATCCATTCGTCCGTTGATGACACTTAGGCTCTTTCCATGTTTTGGCTATTGCTGAGAGTGCTGCTATGAACATTGGGGTACATGTGCTCCTATGCATCAGCATTTCTGTATCCCTTGGGTAAATTCCTAGCAGTGCTATTGCTGGGTCCTAGGGGAGTTCTAGTGTTAATTTTTTGAGGAACCTCCACACTGTTTTCCAGAGGGGCTGTACCAGTTTGCATTCCCACCAACAGTGTAGGAGGGTGCCCGTTTCTCCACATCCTCGCCAACATCTGTAGTCTCCTGGTTTGTTCATTTTAGCCACTCTGGCTGGCGTGAGGTGGTATCTCAGTGTAGTTTTGATTTGTATTTCCCTGATGATGAGTGATGCTGAGCATCGTTTCATCATTTCATCGTTTCATGTTGATGACCTCTTAATTAAGATACCTCTTAATACCAAAGACACTCATAAGAAAATCTTAGTTTTCTGAAGGGGTTCATTTTTCCATGGTTTTATAAAAGCCTGTCCTTACTCTTAGGAGATAATGTTGAACAATTTGCTGTAAAATGGGCATCAGGTGTGCAACATACTTGTTAAATTGTTCAGCAGCAATGGCTGTGTCACTCTTGGGAGAGGTGACAGTGGTGATGCAGGTGGCACATTGTAAGCAAGTTGCCGGGGTAACTGAAAGGTATACTACGGATCACACTACTGTTTTTGTAACTGTCCTTTACTTTGTATGTTTGCAAAATTATAAGTTAAAGATGAATGGAGTGTATATATATAGCATTTGATGAAGTTACCATGTTCAGATTTTCAGAAACCAAAGTAAGAACCATTGCTTTGGAAATGGCACTACTTCCGAAAACAGTATGCATTCAGAAAAAACTTTTTCCCATTTCAGAGTAACAGGAGAGAGGTTTCTGCTGTGTTCTGGAAGCCAGAGAAATGATGAACTTGTAAGGATTGAAGTTCTAGATTTTAATCAAGGCTAGGAACTCACTCTCTCAGGAAAAATAGAAATAACTTCTACACACTGCTTCTTCTTAGAAACAGTATTTCACCATCTCTTCCCAGACTGTATCCTTGCCACTGTTTTAGGATGAAATGATCAGGTACCTTACGCAATGTTTTCATATCTAAAATGGATTGTTCCCTTCAGAAGATCCTTTAGAGAAGAATAGCTGGGGTTTTATAAGCTCTATAGTAAGAATGGTCTAATAGGGGCACCCGGGTGGCTCCATCTGGTAAGTGACCAACTTTAGCTCAGGTCATGGTCTCACGGTTCATGAATTTGAGCCCTGCGTCGGGCTCTGTGCTGACAGCGCAGAGCCTGGAGCTGCTTCAGATTCTGTGTCTCCCTCTCTCTCTGCCCCTCCCCTGCTGGCGCTCTGTCTCTCTCTCAAAAATAAATAAAAACATTTAAAAAGTTTTTAAAAAATAAAAATGGTCTATTAACCACCATTACTTAACACACATGTATTTATATTGTATTTACTAGTATGAGAGGGAAAACAAGGATAAAGCAAATTCTTCTTCGGGGTCCATTTGTACATGCTATTCCCATGCTCCATAAAGAAAAAACAAACTTTAATATTTAAATGCATTTTGGCATTTTTTATCTTATCACTAGATATTGCCACAATGGTGCAACCTACATTGTCTGACTGTTGCTTGTTGAAAATTCTTATTGGTTTTATGTAACATTTAGAGTGGAAAACAGAGATCGAGCAGTTCCATGGTTTATTTTGAGTAAGGAGACAATCTCTTCTATTCTGATGTGTTGAGTTAGAGCCTGGAGCATTTGCTTAGTAATCCAGAGTTTTAACCACGAGTCACGTTTTCTTTTTCTTTTTCTTTTTTAATTTATTTATTTTTGAGGGAGAGAAGCAGATCATGAGCAGGTGAGGGGCAGAAAGAGAGGGAGACACAGAATCGGAAGCAGGCTCCAGGCTCTGAGATGTCAGAACAGAGCTCTACGCAGGGCTGGAACCCATGAACAGTGAGATCATGACCTGAGCCAAAATCAGACGCTCAACCAAATGAGCCACCCAGGCACCCCAATGAGCCATATTTTCAGAGGAATAAGTATGTCTCACTAAAATAATAAGAGAACCTTGTTCATTCTCCCTGGGCTGAGGATGCATCATGTGGGTCTCTGGCTCCACGATGACACAGGGTGATTCAGGAATTGTAAATAGAGTACAAGGGACTGAGGCGGCAGCTCTACTATAACTCTTTGGAACAGGGAGGATGGTTGATAATATTTGTTGGATTTCCTTTGTACCTGCCCTGTTTCCCTTAAATTATTTTGGAAGGATGTTTCCATGTTTTGAAAGGCAAATTTTTGAAGAGAAATGTGTGCATGCTAGCTCACACCCAGCCGATGCCTGCCTCCCCTGGCACAAACGGCCTCAGATCATCCATGTGGATTCTGTGTACCATCTATCACCACACTGTTTCCCGAGCAGTTCTGAGACCAGAGTGTTGAACATTTGTCAAGTGCTTTTCTGTTACCTCTTCCAGTCTATAGTTTGGTTTCTGGAAAATAGTTTATTTTCAACAGCACTTATGTTTTCTTCATGGTTGCATATATTTCCCAGTTTTTACGTTTTCCTTCTAAATATGTTATTTTTCTTGTATTCTCTCCATGTATTCAACACCCATATGTGTGTTTTTGCTCTTAGGTTTTTGTTTGTTCCCAAGATGGAGTTTATTCTCTTAACTGTTGTGTTTCCTGCACTGTGATGTAAATACTGCGCACATATGTTTTGAGGTGGTGATTTCCATCCTGCTGTGGCAAGATGCTCTGAAGCACCCACCTCTTTCTGTCCAGGGACATATTACATCTCTTTGTTTTTTATTGTTTTCCCAATGTTCATTTATGTTTTAGAGAGAGACAGAGTGCGAGTGGGGGAAGGGCAGAAAGAGAGAGGGAGATGAAGAAACCAAAGCAGGCTCCAGGCTCTGAGCTGTCAGCACAGAGCTTGATGCTGGGCTAGAACTCATGAACCATGAGATCATGATCTGAGCCGAAGTCAGATACTTAACCAACTTGGTCACCCAGGCACCCTACAAATTACATCTCTTTAGAGATGATGTGTGACCTGAGTGAGAAATCATCACCATCTCCCACTATGATCTGTGTTCTATGTGGTTAAGAATGACCTCTCTACACAGGGTGAGATTTAGTGGTATTCATGACAAAGAAGAAAAGACAGGAAGAGAGTGAAGAGAAAATGCAGGTTGAGTGAAGTAGAGTATGTGACAGAAGACAGAAGGATGCCAGAAGACAGACAAACACTATGAGTGAAAAAAAGAAAGGTGTAGTAAGAAAACGGTGGAGGAGGGGAACGTGAGAGCCCCATTTATGCCCCACTGGGCTTGTCAGAGAGAAATTTTGGAGGTAATAGTCAAAACTGGACTGACCTGCGGTCCCCTTCCTGCAGTTCTGAGAGCGGCCACCAGGGACGCAGTGGAGCTGTTAATTGTGCTAACGGAGGGGCGCTGTCCAAGGGTGACCGGGAAAGGCTAAAGACCACTACTCCCAAAACGTATAACTATAAAATGATACAAATTCACTATAAAAAGGTAAAATATGCAGTAATATTTAAATGTTATTTAAAGCTACAAACTGATGACTGTTTCCATTAAAATAACCAAATAGAAGCTAATGCTTCCCAAACACTGTCCAGTTACTGGACAGATCTACGTTCTCCTGGCAATCAATGTCATGGGAAAATGTGGTGTGAAGAAAGCCTCGCACGCTCTCCTCTGCCCTTTCTTTTTCAAGCTTTGATGACTGTTAAATTTCACTATCTCTGCCCATTTAGACTCCAGAACATCCCAAGGTGCCCACATTTCCAACGGCTCTAAGTGGTAGACAGCGGAAGGACAGTGAGATTGTTTGTCTACTTGCCATTGTATCCCCAATGAACAGCAGGGGGACTTCCCTGAGTAGGTGTTAAATTAACACGTATGAACAAGTAGATAAGAAAGAAAATAGACTCAATCATTTTTGTGAGTGAGAAAGGACAGGGCTCATTTAAGGTAGAGCGGACACATGCCTTTCTTCTCCTTTGCCATCACTGAATGGAGTTCTGTTGGAAGATCGTTGTGTGATTGATTCAAACACATTCAGTGTCCTCTTGAAAAATCATGCAGCCTGTCTCCCTCTCTGTTCCCCTTCTAGAGAACTTCTTTCTGTGTGCAAGTCTTTTTTATAGAAATGATACCTCAGTCTGATACCTGCTAGGTGGTGAAATGATGGCTGATAAGTAGTCAGAGGTGCAAGAGGCTGGTTTTGGTGGAAGTGGAAGACCCTAACTTTATTCAGTGAGAATTATAAATTTATAGACGTGTGAGGTGTTTGCGCTGAAAGGGACATTAGTGATCTGATTTGGGTTCAATCCTTTCCATTTTTTTGTAGTTGATGAAGGCTTTTCTTTGATGAAGTGGTAAAGTTCCTCAACGAAGATCATGTTTTTTTGATTATTTGTGTTGCACTGATAGTATTTCTTTTTCAAAGGGAGCTCTCACGTGCTACTCTGATAAAGAAATTCATATAATAACTTACATTAAGCTTAATTCATTGAATTTTTCTTTATATTTATGTGAGAATATATATATATTTTTTTACAAATAGTTTATTGTCAAATTAGTTTCTACATAACACTCAGTGCTCATCCCCACAAGTGCCCTCCTCCATGC
>NW_024080634.1:9348314-9373913 GCF_003009895.1 Hyaena hyaena | reverse complement strand
CCCTCAAGGTCCATCCATGTTGCTACACATGGCCAGATTTCATTGTTTCTCATTGCCATGTAGTATTCCATGGTATAGATAAACCACATCTTCTTGATCCATTCATCTGTTGATGGACACTTAGGCTCTTTCCATGTTTTAGCTTGTGAGAATATATTTTTAACATCAGTCCTTAACAGCTATGTTTCCTTGGAGCTGCTAGAAAATTTCTCTGTATTTCTTTATCTATAAAATGGGCATAGGAATATTTGCTCTTTTCCATTCTCCTTTCTCAAATGTAGCTGAGAACCTGTGAAAACACTTTATAAATTGTAAAGTAATATACTACATACAGAATTACATAAATTAATGGGATTTTATTATCTACCCCAATAAACCTAATCTTTATTAATACATACATGCACAGTATATAAAATGTTTCTGATAAATTTTTTAAATTGGAATTTTGGGGCACATGAGTGGCTCAGTTGGTTGAGCATCTGACTTTTGATTTCATTTCAGGTCATGATCTCACAGTTCGTGGGTTTGAGCCCCACACTGGGCTCTGTGCTGACAACATGGAACCTGTTTGGGATTCTCTGTCTCCCTCTTTCTCTGCTCCTCCCCTGCTCACACTCTTTGTCTCTCCCTCAAAAAATAAATAAACTTAAAAAATAAATAAAAATAAGAATTTTATGGAGTGTTTGGACTGTAGAGCAAACACGATGTGATTTTCTCAAACAAAAACTTCTGACTTTTAATATGTAAATAAGCATGATACTAATTCTTGAGCAACTTATTATTTAAAAATTAAGCTATATTTTAATTGCTAAAAGAAAGATTAGGCTTGCTTGGGTGGCTCAGTTAGCTAAATATCTGACTCTTGATTGTAGCTCAGGTCACGATCTCACAGTTTGTGAGTTTGAGCCCCTCATCGAACTCCGTGCTGACAGTGCAGAGCCTGCTTGAGATTGTCTCTCCCTTTTCCTCTCTCTCTCTGCCCTTCCCCGCCCTCTCAAAAATAAAAAATAAATAAAAACTTAAAAAATAAAAATAAAGTCAAAAGAAAGATTAATTAGAAGGCAATACCTAGTCGTGTCTGACTCCATAGCTAGAATATTAGTGATAAAAGCACTAGCTTCACTGAAATTAATAAATTCCCCCTAAATTTGATTGCCTTTGATTGAAAAATGGCCCATATAGAATTTATTTCTTTTTTTTAATATTTTATTTATTTCTAGGAGAGAGAGAGAGAGAGACAGTGTGAGCAGGGGAGGGTCAGAGAGAGAGGGAGTCACAGACTGAAACAGGCTCCAGGCTCTGAGCTGGCTGTCAGCACAGAGCCCGATGCGGGGCTCGAACCCACGAACCGCGAGATCATGACCTAAGCGAAAGTCGGACGCTTAACCGACTAAGCCACCCAGGCGCCCCTAGAATTTATTTCTATATTAAATTTACCTCTATCCATTAGTGATTTCATAGTGATTTTTGTTTTGTTTTGCTTTTTAACATTCAGGGGTTAGTTTTAGGGTCCTTCAGAAAAAAAAAAACTTCCAAACATTTCTTATAAATTTGCTTTCCAGCCTAGTTTTGTTTTGCTTCAAAATGCACATATGCAACTTTTATAAAGTCACAACTTATGAAGTCATCATGCTTGAGCCTTCAGTCCTGGTTTGTGATGTGATCCTCTCTGATTGTCTAACAGTTTGCACTGGCTAGCTGCTGTACGTAAGGCACTGCGTGTTAACCAGTCCATCCGCATCCGTGTCTGGCCTTTCCTTGTCAATTCGCACCCACTGCGTGTTGACATTTGCCTTTGGTGGGAGCATGTGCAGGCCCCCTGGGAAATCAGGAATAGGCCTCTGGCTCTGCGTGAAGTAAACAAAGAGGAGACCTCATTCCTCCTCCAACGCCCTCCAGTGAAGAACAGAAAATCAAGTCTCCTTAGACCACTGAATGTTGGCAGGATCTACAGCCATTTCTCCAGCCTTAAGGGTAAAAGAGAGGCAGTCTTGGAGAAAGACCTTTGCTAATCCGTAGGTTACTGGGACATGATGGCAAGGTTTTGTTTTATTCTGTTTTGATTTAAAATGTTTATTTATTTTGAGAGAGAAGGGGTGGGGGACAGAAAGAGAGGGAGAGAGAGAATCCCAAGTAGGCTCTGTGCTAATAGCTCATGAACTGTGAGATCATGATCTGAGCCAAAATCAAGAGTCAGATGCTTAACCAACTGAGCCACCCAAGTGCCAGGTGTGACATCATCTTGGATGTCTGGATTTAGTGTCCATACTCCTTTAAAATTCTGCTTTTTTTTAATTTTATTTTTGGATCTGTGTTTTATTTCCTTGGCTTCTATGGCTACAGATGGCTGTGGTCTTGGAAACAGGGTTGAACAAAAGCCTTTCCCTTTCCTGTGTAACACATGATTCTCATTGAAAACATCGACTTCCAAAATAGGTAGAATTCAGGAGAGCAGGGAATGACAGTTTTTCATGAGGACAAGTTGCAATTTGAAGACGAAACAATGATAACTCTGTGTCACAAATATGAGCATCTCAACAGTGCTCAGGCCCTCGTTCTATTTTTACCAAATTCTTAGTATTCAGTAGCCAGACCTTTACCTCAGAAATGCATCATTCTGCCATTATTTCTTCTATTGAACTCTTGTTTTTCTGCACGTTTAAATGCCAGACTATTTAATTAGCATATTTTAAATTTGATTTAAAGTAATCTGTCCTTAGGATCTTTGTATCACTACTGGTTTGCATTTAACAATTATAAATGAGTTATTCTAACAATCAAAAACAGGCTTTTTGGATCTTTTACTTTGTCCCTTTGGGTTTGGAATAGCATAGTAATTCCCAGTTAAGGTGTGGATGAAGCATGAATCTCAACATACTCCATTTTATCAACTTCATTATTCATTTATTTATTTTCCAAAAGTTACAAAAGCAAATGCCCATTTGCTTTCTCAAGTCAAACAATTCCCATTGGTGAATGAATGCCCAAAGTGCCTCCTTCCATTCCGGATAGTGTGATCACTACACATGCTTCCCGACACCCAGATTAAATATGATAGCTCGACTTAGGATTGTTCTACTTTAGGAAACAAAAATAGGTGACACATCCATCTCTGGTCATTTTTCCACAACTACATTTAGCAAATGCCTGTGGATTTCTGGTCATGAAGTTCCAGGGTCTGGTGCTTTTGTAGAGCAGTTCAGTAAGGAGGCACGGAGCAGTCTATCTAAAGGGCACATCTGACCATCTCCAATAAATGCAAATTATTTTAAACGATGGAAGCACACATTAGAAATGCATGAGTTTACTACAGGAAAACAGCAGCATAGATGTAAATATCTGAATGTGGTGTTTGTCAGCGAGAAGTCAAATAGAAGAGCTGCATGTCCTAATGATAAAACTATTGTCTGAAGCCAGGCCCTGGTATTTAAGGATGATTGATGTCATTTAACAAGGAAAGTCTATTTTCAAATCAAAGTGTAACTTCTCTAATAATATGCTTTACATTTGCGGATACTGTTTAATGACAGTGGGGCAAAATGCAGCTTTTCCTCTTTTGACTGCTACCAGATCAATGTCTTCTACATAATACTTGGGCTTCATATTTTGCTAATACCGTAAGATCAAAATATATTTTTCCTCCTAGAAAACCACCCTTTCCTTTGGCCGAATATACGGATGGACATAGTATTTTGGTGAGCAGACATGACGTTAGAAGTGTAGAAAGGGCTAGTAACCCTTCCAAATGTGCTGCTGTCAGTCAGTAATTGATCCTCAAATACAGCATAACACTTCCTATTTGAATGAAGCAGACTTGGAACCACTAGTTTTTTCCAGCAAAGCAAGATGGGCATGAAGGTGGTCAGACAACCTTGGCTTTCATCTTTGCTCTATGATGGGTTAGTCAGCAGCTCCGTTGGCGTTTTCTATGTTTGTCAGGGAAGCCACAGGAGGGCATATGTTCCGGGAGATGGTGTGAAACCTTCAAAGGGAGGATCCAATTTGCTGGGTTACCCATTCTTTATTGATTATCTGCAAACCAGATGTCGTAGGTGATGTCGCTGTCCTGGTGAACTTGAGCTTGGCGGTTAAGAATGGTGCTGAGGTAGCCTGCACAATGCCCATTTGTCTTCGATAAGAATGACAGACAGGATTGGTTGCATATTTTTGAAATACGAGCATGCACACATTGGCAGCAAAGCTTCTGCAGTGAGCCTTGAAGAGCCCCTGGTTCAAGAGTATTCTATTCAATTTTTACTCTACAGCAGATAGTTTTGTCTCTCTCGTTTTTTTTTAATGGTTCTTTGCATCATTTTAAGCATCTTCCTGAATGAAAAAGAGCCAAATATAGCTACTTTGCTCATTTCGTAGATACACACTTTGATTAATAGTGTTATTGGTGAGGTGCTAAAAGCCAAGGATGCTGTTACCACCCTGCACATGGGGACTGTCTCCGTGAAGCATGGTGGGATTTCACACAAGGAGTGCTGCATATCACAATCATTAAGCAACCCCCTGTGTGACCTTATGTGATGAGCTGAGATCCCCAAAGAGCAATTTAATCAGCATATCTCAAGCTGGAAGCTTCTGACGGCCACCTCCTACCTTAGCAACAGCCTCGTCTCTCAGGAGCATAAGCGTTCCTATAAACAGGTGGAGAAATTAAGGGACTCTGAGCATTCATCAAGTGGAGGGAACACACGATAGCATTTACCATTTAACGTGTTCTCTGAAATCCAGAAGGCAGAGCTGAACGAAGCAACAGGCGACTGATTGTAAAGCGAATGAGAAAAGGCTGAGAAATGGAATTCTCCATAGACTTTACCAGGCTTTTTCTCCAAATGGTATGAGTGAATATTACAAGCATCTCTAGACTTCCCTGTTCTAAGCAAAGGGCAAAGAAACCAGTTAAGAATAACTGGAAAGAGGTGTGAGCGTATGAGAATACTTGCTTATGCAGAAATAGCTCTGTCTGTCCCCTTTGTCCACCTTTACAAGGTAAAACGCTTCAGGTTTACAACAGGGCTGAATTTCGGACCGATTCTGGCTGTTGCTGCCCATGTGGTTTGGGTCTTGCTGTACTTCTTGCGTGATGGGCTAAGTCCTTTTCCACTGATCCTCAATCTCTTTCTTTTCTGGGTATCTCAGAGCCTCCCCAGTATATCCGCCACCTGTGAGGTGGGAAGCAGATTGTGGGGCACCCCCAAAACTAAATCATGCACGAGGCCTCATCTCGTGCCTTGCGGAGGAGAACATGAGAGCTGGTGTGGTGTGCGTGTTCTGCTATATCTTTTGTTTTCCCTTCAATAATAGGATCTTTTTATTTTCTTTGTATTTCCAAAAAAATAATTTAAATACTTTTCGTCTGATAACAAAATACTACGTGTCTCCTCTGCATCATTTAAGAACTACAGGGAAATTTCTCTCCTCTTCCATCCCCTCTCGCCCTTCCTCTCCCTTCTTTCCTTGTCATTTTCTTTTCCTCACTGTCCCAGGCCTGGGACGTAGGAGCTTCCAGAACTGGCCAGAGGGGACAGTGAGCATGAGATGTCCCTGTCCTGTGGCTGGTTCTTCCAACACGCTTCAGAGCTGCTAATGAGAAATTTGAGCTGTTTTGAAATATCCAATAGCACCTTTTCTTTAATAGCCTGGAAGAGAAGTTCTATTAGTCAGTGGCCCAGTGGTGATGATGAACTACAGTGGTAACCAATGCTAATCGGTCCACGATGGCAATAGTAAATGTTGAACTCAGAGCTGAACCTCAGCGTGTCCACCAGATTCTAAGTCACACCGTGAAGATGCTATCTGGCTATAAAGCAACAATAACAACAGAGCCAGATCTTAATCTCTGTGACTCGGACAATCCAGGGAAATGGCATCCTGATTAAATACTTCACTTAAAGAGACCACTCTCTCATCTCTCTGTCTCTCTCAAAAATGAATAAACATTAAAAAAGGGCGAGAGGAGCTCCTGGGGGGGCTCAGTCGGTTAAGCATCCGACTTCAACTCAGGTCATGATCTCACAATTCGTGAGTTTGAGCCCTGCGTCGGGCTCTGTGCTGACAGCTCAGAGCCTAGAGCCTGCTTTGGATTCGGTGTCTCCCTCACTCTCTGCCCCTCCCCTGCTCTCTCTCGCTCTTTCTTTCTCACTCTCTCTCTCTCTCTCTCTCTCAAAAATGAATAAACATTTTAACAATTTTAGAAAAGAAAGGCCAGTCATCAGTGACAAAGATTCGGGTTCAAGGTCTCAGTGTATTTCTCTCTGTGAGTTCTTAAAGCTACCTGAGGGAGATGATAGAGGGCAGCAGCGGTGGATGTGGACGGTGTGGTCGGGGTGGGGCCGCCCCCGGAGAGCATCAGCAGCTGCTCCCTGGCTCATCCTGGCTCTGGCAGTCAGCTAGGGAAACGTGCTGCCTTGTCACAAACGCATGTTAATACGGTCTGCTTTGATCGTGCGAGAAAGCTGGCAACAGAAGTGACTGCGATTTGTTTTTCAAGAATTGTTTCCAACTCTAGTCAGGTAAATTGATAAGAGAGGGAACAAAACTGTATGCTGACATTAATACGCACTTTTCCTTAGTCTTTATGGGTAAATGAATGCACTGCAGTGTAAAAAGACTTGCAGGAGAATCCTTAGCTTAGTGGATGGCTTTTTTAAAAAAAATATAATTTATTGAAAAATTGGCTAACATACCCTGAATACAGTGCACTCTTGGTTTTGGGGGTAGATTCCCATGGTTCGTGGCTTACATACAACACCCAGTGCTCATCCCAACAGGTGCCCTCGTCAATGCCCATCATCCATTTTCCCCTATCCACCCCCCATCAACCCTCAGTTTGTTCTCTGTATTTAAGAGTCTCTTATGGTTTGCCTCCCTCTCTCTCTGTTTGTAATTACTTTTTCCTCTTCCCCCATGGTCTTCTGTTAAGTAGACGGCTTTGAATTCAGCTCTGCAACACATCAGCGGTGTGGCCAGGAGCAAATCACTCTCCGCCACCCTAGTTTCATCATCTATGAAAATACCTGCTAAAGCCTCTCATTGTGGAAGGTTGCTGGGAGATAGGAGTTAAGGAGAATATGCATAAGTGCCTTTGTGGCACGTTAGAGGTTGCAGTGGTGATAGTTGCCAGGTTGCTTTGTGTAGATTCAGGTGTTCTTAACCTGTTAAGTGCCAAGGAGCTCTTCGGAGATCTGGGGAAGCATGTGGAACCCTTCTCAAGATAGTGTTTCTAAGTACATAAAACAAAACACATAAAGGAAGTCATTTGTTTTATATAAATGTAAATATACATATATGTGTATATTTATGCCGTATATATATGACAGGCAGAATAATGACTCACAAAGATGCCTGTGTCCTACTCCCCAGGACCCAGAGATATGCTAGGTTCCGGGGCAGGGGTGGGGCATGAAGGCTGCAGGTGGAATTAATATTGCCAATCAGCTGACCTTTCCATAAAAGAAGAAAAGTTTCATCAAAGATTCACAAGTAGCGGGGCACCTGGGTGGCTCTGTCCATTAAGCATCCAACTTTGGCTCAGGTCATGATCTCACTGTTTGTGGGTTCGAGCCCCGCATCGGGCTCTGTGCTGACAGCCAGCTCAGAGCCTGGAGCCTGTTTCAGATTCTGTATCTCCCTCTCTTTCTGACCTTCCCCTGCTCATGCTGTCTGTCTCTCTCAGAAATAAATAAAACATTAAAAGGAAAAAGATTCACAAGTAGCAATTGTTAGATGACCCTCATTACCTCAGGGCTGGAAGATGGTTAAGGTGCGCCGCAGAGGGTAGTAGCCGAGTGTCATTTACCACATGAAGATGGGCAGAAGCTGAAATATCACTGAAGCCAGAACGCAGAGCACAGGGTCTAACTGCTTCCTTCCAACCAGAGCTTGAGTGTTCAATTGTGGTGAGTTACCTGACCCATCAACTAGAATGTGGAAATAGACAGGGGGGTAAATCTAAATCTAGGTGACTAAAATGAAAGATGAATTAACTCAGAAGTGACAGATTTTTCCATCTCTTGCTTACCACCTAATGAATATTTCCCCCAAATCAGAGAGGTCTTCTTTGATAACGCAGTGTCAGCAAGCGGATTTTGGCTGTCTCCAGGGCAACTAGCGCAAACGTCCATCGCTTTTCTTCCTGTATATCTTGACCTGAGACCAGCAAGGGCTCAGCAATTACACACCCTTCAGCACTGTACACATAAGATACCAAGATGAGTATCTTGGACTGTGTGGTTGCAGTGAATTCTGGCGATGAAGATAATGTTTTAATTTTGAACTTAAGAAAGCCTAAGTCATAGGCACTTGATAGGCTTGTCTTGGTCTTTAAGCTTGGCTACCATTTCTCAGAATCACCTGGTTCAGGAAGTGTGGGCCATAATGGACTTAATCTGCATTATGGGATTGAATCCTATCCCCACACCAGATTTAGGTATTGAAGCCTAACCCCCAGGACATCAGAATGGGACCTTATTTGGAAGTAGGGTCATTGTAGAAGTAATTAGTTAAATTAAGAGGAGGTCGTGTTTGGGTAGAATGGGCCCCCTAATCTAAAATGACTCATGTCCTTGAGGTGCCTGGGTGGCTCAGCCGGTTAAGTATCCGACTTCAGCTCAGGTCATGATCTTGCAGTTGTGACTTCGACCCCCGTGTCAGGCTCTGCACTAACAGCTCAGAGCCTAGAGCCTGAGTCAGATTCTGTGTCTCCCTCTCTCTCTTTCTCTGCCCCTCCCCCACTCTCTCTCTCAGAAATAAATTTTTAAAAAATTAAATGAAAAATAAGTAAAATGACTCATGCCTCTTGTAAAAGGAGAAATCTGGACACATACACGCACACACAGAGGAAAGAGAGAGAGAGCAAGTCATGTCAAGATGAGTTATGGTGCCAAAGAAGTACCATGACTTAGCAGAGGGGCCTGGAACAGATCCTTTCCGAGAGAACTTCAGAGGGAGCACAGCCCTGCTGACTCCCTGATCTCTGACTTCTCGCCTTTAGAACTGTTGTTAAGCTACTCCATTTAGAGTACTTAGTCACAGCATGCCTAGAAATCCGTTGTTACCCCGTCAGCACACGCCCGTCAAATTCAACCCACAGGTGCTTGAGCAGCTCAGACACTTAGGCACATTATCCCATAAAAAACAGGAAAGGCATGACATCGCATGAAATAGCTAGTTCTAACATCTTTATTAATCATTTAGCTTGTCTGGGGCTTGAGTTTTATTCATCTGCTAATTGAGGAGGCTTAGTTTTTCTGAAATCTTCCCATTTGCCTGCCCCTGAGGGCAATATAACATAAAACCCCAGAGCTCGGGATTTGCCCAGAGCAGCCCACTACCAGCATAAGTGATCTGTAGAACCCTGTATTAAGTCATGAAGATTCGTGTGGATTTAATTCTTTTCCACATTATATGTGTGTGGTTTAATATTTAATAATATTTGAAGTTGCTTATCATCACCTAACGTTGAAGCGCTACTGCTATGAACTATACTTTTACCCTGAATCTGTATTCTTTTACACATCATCACATGTCCCGGTTCCTGGCTGTGCTACCTGTGGTCCCTTCCAGCCCTAAAACCCTGGACTCCTGGGACTATTCATCTATGGCTTACCTCGTGAAAGACCAGATTGTGTCTCTGTGTGTGAGGCCTCCACATGAGTCCCCCTTTGTCTTTGTGGATGCCAAATGTACACTTCCAGAATGAGTTAATATAAAATTAAAGTACCACTCATTGAAATGATTACACTGACTTGTATGAAGAATATGTGTCTTCTGGGTGGCTCTTCAGTAAGGCACTTTGATTAGGGCAAATTGCTTCAAGGATCTGCTCATTTTGTGTATAGGAAATTAGGATTGTTGGGGAAAATGCCTCAAACTAGATTCTGTAATCATATGCCACTGCCTTTTCCACCGAAGTCATTTGTGACTGAATCGCTTACCACCAGAGCCATCACACACAGCTTCACACTCACTGTGAGGGAGGAGCTGCCCCTGGAAATAGGCATTGCTTTTAGCTCTGGTTAAATCCCTCTCAACTTGGCCAGTTTTCTCATCTGTAAAATTGGGGAAATAATTCATCTTGGGTCTCCTATGAAGACTAAATACAATCATGTAGATCGAATTTAAAAAACAATTTTAAACTTAAAAGGGCTGTATAGCTTTCGGAATTATTATTTTGTCCTTCCTTCCTTCCTTTTTTAAAGTAAGCTTCCTACCCAGCACAGGGCTTGAACTCATTACCCTGAGGTCTGGGCCTGAGCTGAGATCAAGAGTCAGATGCTTAGCCAGCTGAGCCACTCAGGTGCCCCTATTTTGTGCATTTGTAAATAGACCCAAAAGACACTGATGAGATTGCCAGTGGGGCTGATACGCCATGTGCTCAGGGCCCTTTACTCTGTGATGAACTTAACCAAGAAAGATGGGATACCAGAACAGGAGTCTCAGGCTTCAATTAATGTGAACATTTTCAGGGAAAATAGCAGTGACTCCATGCTAAGACTAAAGCAGTCTAGAGACCTTAGGGAAAGGGGCGAACAGATGTCAGATACACTTCTCAACATAGGACAGTATGCCCAATCATCTTCTGAAGAACAGTGAGTTTGTATTGTTGAAGTACCAGCAATACCATTAACCAAAGTCAAAAAGGAGAATGCAGTGTATTAAAGATGAAATCGAATGAACAAAAATATGGGATGGACTGGTTACTTGTCTACATGTACCAAGACTTTGATGATGGCAGTGTCCGGCTCCAACTCCATTTGATTTTAGTGATTATTAAGAAAGAAAGAAAGACAGACAGAGAGAGAGAGAGAGAGAGAGGGAAAGAGAGAAAGAGAGAAAGAGAGAAAGAGAAAGAAAGAAAGAAAGAAAGAAAGAAAGAAAGAAAGAAAGAAAGAAAGAAAGAAAGAAAGAAAGAAAGAAAAGAAAGATGGAAGGAAGGAAAGATGGATGGATAGGTCTAGTTCTTTTGATTATGTGGAGATGAACTCTTCAAGTATAGGACACTTGCAAAGCTAGCAGGTGAACATAGCATATGTATCCTTAGAATAAATGTGTGGTGAGGTATTATACGGGATGGAGACCATATAGCAATTTGTTGGGGTCTCCGTGTGTAAGTGACTATACTGTAGACACAAGCTATATAGCAGCAGCAAAATTAAATAAATAAATAAATAAATAAATAAATAAGTGAGAGAGAGAGAGAGAGAGAGAGAGAGAGAGAGAGAGAAATACCTGGTGTCATGAAGCTTATATACGGTATACAGAGAAAGATAGGCAAATGATCACCTAATAGTGAGGTGATGATATATGCCCAAAAGAAAAGCAAAATAGGTAAAAGGCTGAGGAGTGATGGAGTGGTACCATTTTAAGGAGGCTGGTCAGGGAAGGCCATAAAAAATGAGAGAGCAAGGAGATGGGCCCTGTGGAAACAGAGGAACAGGTTCGCAGGGAGTACAAATAGCAGGTCTGGAGCCCTGTCATGGCTGTGTACCTAGAAAATCAAGGGCCCCTGAGGAGGTCAGTGAGGCTGAAGGAGAGCAAGTAAGACAATGAAGACAGAAGAGCCGAGATCTGAGTGTTACAGGACCAGGTCCTGAAAAGTCCGATAGGACTTTGGGCTGTACTCTGAGTGGGTTGCGGTTCACCTGGGGAGCCATTGAGAGGTAGATGGGAAGGAGAAACAGACACCATCTCTGTGCTCTTCCACAATACTGGCATCTCCGTCCTCACCCAGCCCTGGCCATGTGTTTCCTCGTCTCCCTTAGCGTCTCCCACCCTGGACAAGTGAGAGACCATGGTGGTACCTTGGAAGTAGAGGTCTGAGAATGTCCATGCTCTAATGCATCTTAAAGATGACCTTTCTTTCACGAATCCCCTAGAAGCCTTTGGATATGTGGAGCCACTCTCTTTCTTGCTCTTGCATTAGTTTCTATAGATTCATGTTTCTTATCTTTGGAAACCTGAAGATCCCTAAATGAGGGCCTGCTTTTTAAATCCGTATTTCTCATTTGCACATGGAGGACATGTAACAGAGCTTCACCACCGTGCATCCGAACACTAAGTTTAATGTCTTTTTTAAAAACGTATCCTCATGAGAAAAGAAGCAATTCATGGATGACCTCGATGAGAATAAAATCGGTACATTCTCAATGGAGACAGTCTTTATATATCACAATGAATAAAAATAGAGAGCATAGTTTTTTAAAGAAGAGAACCCAAGAATTAAACCAGAAAGGGAAGCAAAACTATGAAACTCATGTGATTAATACTAAATATAACATACTTGATGGAAACTCATCATTTGCCCTTGTCCTCTGGGACAGAGACATAACTTTATGCAAAGACAGAGTGCTGCTGGATTAAATGCAGGATGCTCCATTAAATTTGAATTACTGACAAATAGTAAATAATGTCAGTATAAGCATATCCCCAAGTGCATACACTCAAAATTGCACATTATCAGAAATTCAGATGTAACTGGTGTCCTGCATTTTTGTTAGCTAAATCTGGCAGTCCTAAAAAAAAAAAAAAAAGGCAATCGACTCAGGGCCTCTAGTACAAAGAGTAATTGCTGAAGTAGCAGCGAGATGTTGCGTTGAGTCTCCTTGAATCCACCGTTGTCTTTGACCTTGCTTTGCTTAGAAAGAGCAGCCTTGGCTGCACTCCTTCCATATGCTTCTCCAGGTCCACTCTGTCACCTATCTCCACCCTGCTTTGTGCCCCTGGTGGCTGGATGCATCAATGGGCCCTGTGGTCATCTTGTTCCCATTGGGCTCAGCTAATGGGAGGCTCCAGCAGGAGACAGGAGGGCGGGGAAAGAGTGCTGTCGGGGTATTTATTTTATTTCACCAATTCCTTCCCTGCCATGTTGTGGCTCCTGTTGGGGGTCTCATTCACTCTTTGGTCCCAAGGCAGGTAACAGGTTTGAGCAGCTGTTAGCCCCGGGGCAGGGCTTTATAAATTGTCCCTTTTTAAGATTCCCCTCAAATTACTGAGCCTACGGTGTCATCTCTTCCCTGCTGAAAACTTAATCCAGTAAAGGATATTCAATAGATATCCAAGGTCAAGTGTATTATCTGTGATCATGAAAGCATGATTTAGAAAGAAAAAAAAATAATAAAGATTTGGGAAGAAAATGGCAGTGTTGGCATTCTGGCTGTGCCATTCAGATGGTGAGGTCCTGGTGGGCACGGAATCTCCTTTATAAAAATGGGTATCTGCTCCTGAAAAGTTCCGGGGAAAATGAATAGAAATAGAAATCTTAACCAGCTGAAAAAAAATTAAAAATAAGCTCTGTGGAAAAAAGCAATTTATCACTAGAATGCCCATGTCCGCATAGAACAAGACCATAAATCCTATATTTATCGAACCTAGGTTTTTAAGGGGCTTTTTTCAGAGACTCTAGAAATCGTATTTAGTAGGTGAAAAGAAAACATTGACAAGTCACATCTTGTCTTGTACTGTTCTTTCCCACAATCCCTACTTCCTGCTTGTCCCTCACTGTGCTACTGAGTTCTCTTCCCTAAAAATGGTGTCCAATCACATCACCTCTGGCTCAGAACTTGGATGAGTCCTTTCAGTGCATCTCGTAGGCTTTCAAGAAATATTTGCTAAACTTACTTGCATTTCTACTCCTTTGACCCAATAGTCTTAGATGCGGTTGGGAGAAAAGCGCAAGAGAAATAGCTAAATCCCCTAATAATTATTTCCCTGAACTTTCTCAAAGAATTAGCAGGTGTATTGAAGCATGGCTGATCCCTTACAGTAGAGAAGACACACACCAGGCCAGTGGGTGGGTTCTTAATTAAGATTAGGGATCTTTTATTTAGAGGCTGGCTCAAATTAGAAGATCCTAGCTACTATGATCATGGATGTAGAAGGGTGTCAGGAGTTCTTTGGTTTTGTTTGGTTTTACTTTGAGTATCCAAGCAGGGTGTTTAAGGGGAGGAGAGCAATCAGTGAAGAGATTGACTGTTCTTGTCAAAATTCTTGAGCCCTGATAAATTTGAAGGCTAGAATTTCTTGTACTGTTGAGTGAGGATTCCTTAGCAGATTTCTCCATATCTATAATTGTGTTTTCCTCTCTCTTTCCATATGATTACATAAACAGACAGAATAGTTCCTTCTTAATCTTTTATAGTTTTACAAGTATCTATAAGTGTATTTCATTGTAGTCTGTTTTCTAGTGTAGGTAAACTTAATTGATTTCGTTTCATACTGAATTGATCTTTTTTTCTCTCAGATAATTTTTCCAGGCATTATTACCCATCCTAATAATGTCCTGTGTAAATCTCCAGCTCTCTTACTTGGTACAGGATGGGCTGTGTATCACATTGTTATAATGAGAGACTGTCTTGTGTTCTAATCAATCTTCCCTTCTGAGACTGCCTTTTGGCCTTCTGTGGGTTCTAAAATCCTCTTTGAGAATTACTAGAGTGTTTGTTTATTCTCCTTTTAATATTTACTACATTTTCTCAATACTGGTGATACATACATACAATATTTCTTAATATAAGCATATATAATCTTAAAATATTTCTTATAGATCTGCTTATACATTTTGAACAACTATTCAGCTGTTGCTTGACAATCTTCTGGTCTTATAGAAATTGTGTGCAAAACACCCTTCTCTAAAGGGAAGTCAAGATCCTCTACCGCTGAAGCCTCTACCATGGGCCATTCACTATGTTTAGTTATTTATGTGCATTACTTTGCTTAGTCTTCACGGTTATCTTACACAGCAAATGGTGTTATCCCTATTTTTTCTTTTTAAAAAAATTTTACAGTTTATTTATTTTTGAGACAGAGAGAGACAGTGCGTGAGTGGGGGAGGGTCAGAGAGAGAGGGAGATGCAGAATTCGAAACAGGCTCCAGACTCTGAGCTGTCAGCACAGAGCCCAACGTGGGGTTCGAACCCACGAACTGTGAGATCTGACCTGAGCTGAAGTCAGACGCTTAACCGACTGAGCCACCCAGGTGCCCCTGTTATCCCTATTTTTTAATGATAAAATTGAAGCTCACTGAAATAGGTAGGGTAAGCTTTCCGAGGTCACTGAGCCAGTAATGGTAGGATCAGAACATCACATAAAAGTGATTGATCATAGCAGTCCTTGTGATGACAATAGCTAACATTTCCTAAATTCCCACTGTGACACAGGCTCTGTGCTAAGCATTTGGGAAACCCGATAATAACCAAATGTTATTAATCCCATTTTCCAAATGAGGAAGCTGAGGCTTAGCAAGGTTGAGTCCCACTGGATCAAACCCAGGCTCAACACCAAATCCCACACACGTTCTTACCCTACGTCATGTGTCCTACTCTGTGCTCAACTTTTATGAGTACCTTGGATGACACCCCAAGATTCTCTCTTTGAAAATCTAATTATTCATATTTCACAGTTGTAGTAGTTTGAAACTTCATGGCATTTTGACAGAGCATGGTGGCATGCCCCAATACTAGCTGGAAATATGGTAGACTTAAGCTTCTGTTTGGTGACACAAAGCTCTGCAAAGGCAAACGTATATACCTGATTTTTATGGAAGGCAAATATCCTAATTATTTTTAGATCTGAGTTCCTTGGAGCACAAGTGTGCAATGTGGAAGTTTTGCTGAGAGAATAGTGACATATCTGGTAAGTGCTAACGGTAGCAGATTTTGAAAGCATGGTTTGCGTTGTCGATGTTCATTCAGTCATGGAGAATAAATTCGTTAAACGCTTGCTGGAGAAAGACCAGTTGGAAGTCTACCATTCAAATGATTTCTGGTGTGCTCCCATGAAAAGGGAATGATTGCTTTGTAATTAAAAATTCATTCTTATCTTCTGGACCCTGATGCCCCACAGTTTAGATCTACAACCAGCTGACTTGGGAACCCTGAACTATGCCTGTTTGAGCTTCTGTACCCTGTGTAGGTGGCAAGAGGGACTCTCACTGGTGCCCCATGGCAGAGCTTGAAGGAAAGATACATCCTGCCATTAAAAGACACTCAGGCAAGGGTAAGGGATCAGAACAGGTGGGAGCCATCTGCTCTGGGGGTGGGAAGTGAACCTAATGCTCAATTATTTCCCTTCTCCTATTTTTATATAATTGGTCTTCACTGACCTGCATCGCCATTCAAGGCGTACAAATACAAAGCAAACCAAGTTTTTAATTTAAATGGAACCGATCCCCATTATGCATAATATATACCTAATAATTTATGCATTATAAAGTAGAATTTACCAATGACTCTGGGGCTCTGGAATAACATTTTTTTTCTTAAAACAATGAAAAAATTTGTTGTATCCCATAGACATTTAGTGAGTGCATATTCAATACCAATCACTCTTCTAGGTGTCCAGGATACGTTAGTGAACAAAACAGACAAAAATCTTCCCTCTTGTGACTTCTGCTGCGGGAAAGGGTACCTCCATTAGACACAACCAATATGCAGATGATGCTGTATGTTGGGGGGTAAGTCCCGTGGGGGAATGACATGCGCAGGGCTGAGAAGAATTGCTGTGAATGACAGTGGCAGTGTCGCTGTACTAAATAGGGGCAGGCTGCCAGGAGGGGCCTCATTGAGAAAGTGGAGTTTGAGGAAATGCAAAAAGGAGAGGTAGCTGGTGAAATATATTTGAGGGCAAGGAGAAAGCCGAGGCAGGCCTTAGAGCCAGAGCGTGACTGGCATGTTTCAGAGACGACACAGAGGCCAGTGTGGGGCCAGGGTGAATGAATGAAGCAGGGGCGGTGGGGTTTCAGGTAGCTCAGAGAGGAAGTGGAGGGCCAGGCCTCACAGGGCATTGCAGCTCTGTAAGACCTTTGTAGCGTGGAATCTTCCACTGCGGGAATTTGAGCAAGGGGTTGACTTCTGTTTTAGAAACTACGGTGGCTACTGAGTGGCGAACAGACAGTGGTGGGCACGGGTGTGGTCAAGACGTGAGCGGGAGTCCTAGTCAAGGACAGAATGGCAGTCACAACATCGAGGTGGGCAGAAAGGGCACTTTGAGTGAATGGGGTTTGCTGATGACCTGGATATGAGGTATGAGAAAAAGAGCTCGATGAACAGTAACTCCGGATGCTTTGGACCATTTACTGTTAAGCAGGAAAATAGATTTTTTTGTTTTACTGGAAAGTGTTTATTCTTGTGAAAAGAATTACATTTGAAATGTGCTTAACCCCGGGGCGGGGTCAAAGAATATGGGGCCAGGAGCTCTGCCTACACTCATGCACGTTTCTAGGTTCCTCTGGGCCACCCAGCTGGGGTATTTCACTCCAGTTGGAGTCTGGAGAATTCTAGGCAGAGCTCATATCATTTCTCAGCAGTAAAGTGGCAGTGAAGTGAGGGTGGGGCAGGGGACCCAAGGACACCCCTCCCCTCCCCTCCTTCCTCTCTCCTCACTGTCCTTGTCCCTCCTGACCAGGAGATGGATGGTCCACCATCGGCCTCCAAGTGGGAAAGTCATGGTGTTAAGATCCATGTAATGCCATGCTATGTGACTTGGGTTAAGTAAAAACAAAAATGTCTAGACTCCTATTACAGATCTAGATCTTTTTTAAAGTTTGTTTATTTTGAGACAGAAAGAGAGTAAGTGCACATGAGCAGGGGCTGGGCAGAGAGCGGGGAGGGGAGAGAGAATCCCAAGCAGGCTCTGCGCTGTGAGCTCAATCCCACGAACCATAAGATCATGACCCTAGCTGAAATCGAGAGTTAGACACCTAACCAACCGAGTCACCCACACACGCCCCTAGATTTTTTTTTTAAACAGGCTGCATTTATCATGTACAACACTGTTCTTGGAAAATCAGACAGACCGACTTCTCGCATTGTATCCTGGTTGAGACAATTCATCTTTCATCTTTATTTACATTTCCAAAACTTAGGAAATGGAAGGTTCTTTTTTCTTTTGCATATTTTATGGCACTATTATTAATTTTTTAAGTGTAGATCTAGAGAAGAGTGACCCATGGTTTTTGACTATCCAATTACATATGAGTATAGCATGGTGTGGTAGAAGCTCATATGGTATTCTTTGCACATAGCTGGCGAATCTCTGTGAATTTTCTTTCAAATCTCCGTGAACTCTCCTGAACATGTCTTCGTTGCCTTTAGCTGGGGAGATATCTAGAATTTAAATTGTGTTTGCTGAGGATGATTCTGGAAATGAAACCAAGGGAAAACAAACCATTTTATTAATCTTTGGGTGTGCGTGGGAGGTGGAGCAGAGAATAATAAAATTAAGGTGTTCTTTTTCATTGTTGAAGCTACAGTCAGGATCATTCTCCCTCCCAGGCTAGAGGTTTTCCAGCAGTAGTCTCGAAGAGAACTCTCATCAGGATGGTGTCCATGTAGGATAATTTTCCTTTCCTCTCTTCTTTGGGTCGATGGCTTTCTCCTTTTCTTTTACTTTTTTCTAAATTTTTAATGTTTATTTATATTTGAGAGAGAGAGATAGAGAGAAACGGAGACAGAGAGCAAGCAGAGCAGGGGCAGAGATAGAGAGGGGGAGACACAGAATCTGAAGCAGCTCCAGGCTCCGAGCTGTCAGCACAGGGCCCGACGTGGGGCTCGAACCCACAAACCGTGAGATCATGACCTGAGCTGAAGTCAGATGCTTAACCAACTGAGCCGCCCAGGCAGGGGCTAACCCTCCCCTTCTCGGCGTCCATGTGTAGTTCACTGTCCATGAAGCCAGAATAGGATTAAAAAGCTTATCCCTCCCCCTCCAGTGCCACAGAACCAAACCTGAGAGCTGAACGGTTTCCTTTTTCCCCCAAAAGTGTCAGACAGTATTGCTGACAGAGAACCTCAGACATGAGTGTCCAAATAGTAGTTGCCAGTGGCCAGAGCCCCTTCTCCCTTGTCTTCAGGATGGAGAGAAGCCATGGTCTCCATGGAGACCTCTCAGTCCCTTCTGGAGCAGCAGCATCCCTCACTTTGCTAACAGAAGCCCAAGGAGGGAGGGCTTTGCTACGTGTGCTTGTGCTCTCAGCAAGTTTCTGTGTATCTACCACAGGCCATTGTGACTGTTCCAGGTGCGGTGGGTGGAGAGGGAATGCTCTCGTGGAGTGCATGATAAGCTCGTTGAGGGCTGTGCATAACCAGAGGAAGGTTTTGATGGATCCAGAGCCTTAATTCCAATCTGCTCCCTGGACCAGCAGCATCAGCATCACCTGGGAACTCGTTTGAAAGGCAGAAACTTCCAGGCATCCTGCATCTGAGTCTGTGTTTAACAAGATGACCAGGGGGTTCGAGTGGGCATTTGCTGGAGTTTGAGAAGAGCTGGTTCAGGGTGCACGGGAATTGGAACTTGGGGATTTGACCACATTTGCTGCGGCAGTCTCTCTGCTCACCGCAGCCCTGCCCCCCCCCCCCCACACCTTCCCCAGGCTTCTCTTGCCAGGAATAGCAAAAGCATCTGTTCATCCCAGTCCCAGGAGCCTGGATGGCTCTTTGGAAACGACTCTCCCCTCCCTCACAGCTGCTCTTCAGCTTCCTTCTAGAAGGTTCTCCAGAAGCTGCCCAGCCTCCCAGCCACTGCCTTGGTTCTCCATCTCCGATTACTGACCTTCTCATGGGCTTCTTTGCCTCCACTCTGGCTGCCTTCCAGTGGATCCCCTATTCTGAAACCATGTTGATTTTTCTAGAATTAAAACCTGTTCATGGTATCACCCTGATGAAAAGGCTTGAGTGGCTCCCCAAAGCTCTCTGCCTAGGTGGCTTCCAAGTCCAAGGGATATAATTTCAGTTGACCCCTCCAGCCTTGCCTCATGCAACACCCCCAGCACCCAAGCCTACATGAGACAGATAGCAGGGTGCTGTACCTGCTGACTCTTACAACTACCTAGCATGCTTACCTTGCACCTGGAGACAGAGAGATTAAGGAAGGGAGGGAAGGAGAGAAGATGAGAGAGACAGAGAGAGATCTCCCTCATTCTGACGTTTAGATTTTTTTTCACTTCTTTTTTTAAATTGAGGTGGAATGGACATAACAGAAAATGAACCATTTTATTTATTTTAAAAAAGTTTTTTATGTTTATTTTTGAGAGACAGAGACAGAGAGAAAGCACAAACAGGGAGGAGCAGAGAGAGAGGAAGACCCAGAATCTGAAACAGGCTCCAGGCTCTGAGCTAGTTGTCAGCACAGAGCTCAATGCGGGACTCGAACCCACGAACTGTGACATCATGACCTAAACTGAAGTTGGACGCTTAACCGACTGAGCCACTCAGGCGCCCCTGAAAATTAGCCATGTTAAAACAAACAGTGCAATGGCGTTTGGTATGTCCGCCATGTTGTGCCGCCATCTCTTCCCACCCCCGGCCCTGGCACACCATCAGTCTGCATTCCATTTGCACAGGCTTACCTGTCCTGGATGCTTCCTATAAACAAAGTCAAGCAATGTCTGGTCTCTTGGTGTAGCATGCCTCCTCGCTTACCTGGTGCAGCCTGCCTCCAGGAACAGAAAATGAGGACGAGCCAGGGTGCTAAAGCCAGACACCGATGCCGCCAAGCCAGGGGGCAGGTCTTCAGAAGGACTAGAAACCCAGTGAGAAGCAAAGCAGGAGCTCAGAGGGGCCCCCCGGGGTGCAGCTGCTCCTCAAATGTCTGCCCTGATGTGGGCTTACTGCCGGGGCTGTTTGAGGACTGCTGTTGAGCACGTGGGCTGCAGGCTTGCGCCACTCAGGGGAGAGTCAGAGGTGGAAGGGAAGCATTGCTCGGTGTCCCGGTATACCAGTTTACTCCCTGGAAACTCAGGCGTTTGTTTTAATGCCAAAGCCCTGTCTACTTGGACCGGAGCACAAGATCTGTGTGCGTTTTGAGGCTAAGACATAAACTTTAAAATATTGCCTTGCACAATTGTGGGCCCCTTTGTACACCTGGACCCCAGACCCCAAAATAAAGCCAAGTGATCCCTGGCTTATGTCATAGTATTTTGGGAAATCTGTGTGTCAAGCTTGGTGTCATACCGGATGGACAAAGGTCAGTAGCTACAGAGGTGCCATAGCCAGCAGGAAACTAGAGCAGAAAGCTACTCACAAACGCTACTAAAGGGTTTTTTTTAAGGAAGTAAAAAACATGAGTCATGCAAACATGAACACGAGGCAAAGATTTTATTTAATGTATTTACTAATGCGGGAACTGGTAAGGTGTTAACTGGTTCAGTAGAGGATTTGGCTCAGGAGACTTGTATTATCTGTAGGACAGACTCTCCCACACTGCCATGAGCAGACAGAAAATGTGTGTATTGTGATCTGTCTTCTATTAACATCTTCCTAGGTTGTAAAAGGTTAGTCACAGGCGAGCAAAGGCATGGGTGGCCAGGATGGGTGAACTTGTAAGACACCCAAAGCCCATTTAATCACTTTCTGCCTGTGATTTCAATCCTTCATAATTTGTCCTGCATACTTGAAATGGTGAAATACTGAACTTGACCACTCACAGTCCTTAGACTTGGTCTGTCTATAGGTAGAATGCCTGCTGAAGGTCAGAGGACCTTGTGGGGTTGGGGCGTTCTCGAAAGCAAGAACCATGCATGCCCAGTCCTCCAACCACAAGGGTGCCTCCTCCTCCATACAGTTAATAATTCATAAATGTTGGACAATTGTAGAAATACTGAGATTAAAATGGCCTGATTCCTGGAAAAATAAAAAGTGCTTGCTTGGTGCCTCAATAGGGAAAGGAATGCATGCGTAAATACTTAGTATTTAAACTTCCCGTTCGAATTTTAGTTTTTTATTTTATTATGATTGTTATTTTTAGAAAGAGAGAGAGAACGCATGAGCAGGGGAGAAGGGCAGAGGGGCAGAGGGAGAGAAAGAGAGAGAGAGAATCTCAAAGCAGATTCCATACTCAGCACAGAGCCCGCCGTGGGACTCAATTCCAGGACCCTGGATTCATGACCCGAGCTGAAGTCAAGAGTCAGATGCTTAGGCGCCCCTTCCATTTGAATTTTAAAAGAACTATAGTCATGAAACTCTGTTTCACGGAAAGCTTATCAGTACTCAAGAGATGTCTCCACCAGGGCCACCGAGGTGTGTTTCAGCTTGAGTATTAAAGTGATAAGGAAGGGGCGCCTGGGTGGATCAGTCGGTTAAGTGTCTGACTTCGGCTCAGGGCACGATCTTGTGGTCCATGAGTTTGAGCCCTGTGTCGGGCTCTGTGCTGACAGCTCTGAGCTTCAGATTCTGTGTCTCCCTCTCTCTCTGCCCCTCCCCCACTCGCTCTCTGTCTCTCAAAATGAAATAAAGACATAAAAAATTAAAAAAAAAAGATAAGGAAACCAGGTAGGTTTTCCTACCCAACCCAGAGATGAGACTTTCGATGGAAAACTAGTAATCTGCATTTACTCATGGACATTCATAGTTCCTACATGAGTTTTATAAATGTTTCTGATCAACAGCATAAACAGTTTTATTGTAGATGTTTAATTATAGTATGTCTCTATCATGTAGGAAAATAACAGATGTTATTAAGGAGACATTTTTCATAGTTATTTAACTGAGTAAAAACATCATGGCTTGTCAACCCACATAATACATTTTTTTAGGAAAAATAGCTATTAAAGATACAATTCCCACTGTAATTTCTTGCCAGAATGCTTAGGTCGGTGACCTTAACAACCAAAACAAATTAACTCTTAAATCAATGTTGCCTATTTAGCTTAATTTTCTCTTTAAACAACTGTAATAATATTTTAAATGACTGAAATCACACTTCTCCGTAACAGGTTTCCAGGAAATGTTTCCTCTTCCCTCCTTACTTTGCAAACAATCAAAACTGATGAAAATAAAATCTCAGGACAGTGGAACACTTCTGGAAATTTTTAAACAATTGCTGTCTTCCACGTTATGTAGAATCTTTTGGAATCCGTCCTTCTATGTGTATGCACACGTGTTTGTTTTTTCACAAAACTACCTTTCATTATGTTTCTAATCTAAAAACAAAGAAGAATCAGGGTGGTTTTTTTTAATTAGTCACAAGTAATTTGTTGTCTGGTTTTAGGAGATGTCTTTCACTGGCAGAGTCCATCGGTATATAGCAAGCGAGCCGGGTGTCTTGTTGAAAATGATCCCATCCACGGGGCCGCAGCTCTGCCTTAATTACATTTTCGCAATTAGGCAGGCTGTGTGTCATTAGTCTCCTTGATAGCATCCCATGCATATCACCTCATTTTCAAGCTCAAGTCTGTTGGAGAGCAGCCACTCTAAACCTGCCATTCTTCTCTGCTTCACACCTATGAAAGTGCTGAGACTTGTAAACCATCTTGCTGAAATGCTTTGGGAACAACTCGGGGGCCTCACACAGGATACAAACAAAGGGAATCAAACATTCTAGAATCAGAGCACTGATTGCCCTCCCCTGTCACGCCCAACCTCCGGGCCCATCGGATACCTTTTGCTCTAATTCTTTGTGAAAGGGTTCCAGAGAATGGAAAAATGTCATGATTTCTCTGGTCTTGATTCTCAAAACCAATAATGTTTTCCTTTAGTCTAATGTCTAAAACCTGAAATTGTTTCACACTATGCTTGAGTTGTAGTGAGAAAAAAATTTGACTACTTTTCTACTTTAAAAAAGAAAGAACAAAGGAAAAAAGTTGAGCCTGCAGAAGACAGGGAGGGAAGCCCAGTGGAGAATATCTACATGTAACCAAAGCAATTATGAGTTTTCTAATTTTGGGGTTAAGCAAGTGTGTTTTAAATGTGTTCAGAGAAAACATGCCCAATTTAACCGTTCTCTTCTATAGCTGTAAGTGCACAAAATTAATTTTTTTATGTTTGAGAGAGAGAGACCGAGATAGAGGGAGAGTATGAACAGGGGAGGGTCAGAGAGATGGAGAAAAATTCTGAAACAGGCTCCAGGCTCCAAGCTGTGAGCCCAGAGCCTGATGCAGGCCTCGAACTCATGAGCAGTGAGATCATGACCTGAGCCGAAGTCAGACACTTAACCGACTGAGCCACCCAGGCGCCCCATAAGTGCATAAATTAAATATCGACTAGAAAAGATATTTCATAGGGTAGATATGTATGCGGTAGTTATATTTAGAATACTGGTTAGAATGGCCGTATTTAAAACCTTAGGAAGTAGTAGGAAGAAATTCACTTATGTGAATGAAGAGGCCAGGGATGGTCACCTCTGTGCAAGCGTGGTGACAGCAGGGTGGTGGCGGTCCGTTTCCACATATGAATAACTGAGTGGCACTTCCACAGACAGGAGAGAGGGTGCTCTCGTTCTTCCCATGGGAATTGCTCTAATAGTAATTATAGCGACTTTAGCAACTTCTGAGATTTCTTGTGTCCTGCTCAACAAGGGGCCAAGAACGGACCCACTGGGGCGAGGGAACAGCCTTGTATCAGCAGCCGGTGCAGTGGCCCCAGGTCCTTGCTCTCTCATTCATTGGCTTGCGACTGAAGGACCCTGCTCTGGCCCTCACTCCGAGGGTGCCGGTAACCATCCTGTCGGCCCCTCAGGGTAGTTAGTTACGGTGGCCCCAAGCCCCGATTCTAACAAAGTGACTGGGCACTGCCCCGGAGTTAGGCTAGTCTTCTTATTGTCATAATTTACTCTTTATATTATTGAATGTGGTTCTGGTTTTATTGTACATTTTTAAAAATAGAAGAAAGTCATCTTCTTGTAGTTTTGTTGAATTATTTTGGTCATTCCCACCAATATTGCGTGTTGGATATTTTAGTATACTTCAGTATTACTGAGGAAGCCTTTCATTAAAAGTGAATTTAATGGGGCTTCTGGGTAGCTCAGTCAGTTAAGTGCCTGACTCTTGGCTTTGGCTCAGGTCATGATCTCACAGTTTGTGGGTTCGAGCCCTGCGTCGGGCTCTGCTCTGGCAGCATGGAGCCTGCTTGGGATTCTGTCTCCCTCTCTCTCTGCCCCTCATTCACTTGTGCTTTTTCCTTTTCTCAAAAAAAAACAAAGAATACAGAAAAAATGTCAATGCAGAAAATGTCTCATTTGTGTCTTTTTAAATCCTGAGTACGGTTTTAACAATTTAAATGGAAATGTATGCTTGGATTTTAAATTAATTATGTAATTTTGATAAAATTGTAAAATAGTTTCAAATTTGTGCTCGCATTAAAAGCGTACGTCTTGGTTTCGATAGACACTATACCTAACTGAACACACCGTGTACCATGTAGGGTGGGTTATCACTTCCTTCCAGAACTGAAAAAGTGGAACAGAACGTTTTGAATGCTTCCGGTAATGGGTAGGTTTGCTGGAGGGGATGTGAGTACATAGGATGTAAATAATCATGGGAGATCCATAAGCATTAGCGGAAATTATACATTCTTTTGGAATTCTAGGGTCGAACATCAGAGGAAGGACCCACTTCTACTGCAGAAAACACTAGGAGGTAAATACTCCTTAGCCATTATCAGGTTTTGTTTTGGGGTTTGTTTTTTTTCACTTTCTTCTCCTTCTCCTTCTCCCTCTTCTTCTCTTCCTCCTTGTCCTTTGTTCTTATCCTTCCCTTCCCCTTCCCTCCCCCCTTCCCTCCCCCTCCTTCCCCTTCCCCTTCCCTCCCCCCTTCCCCTTCCCTCCCCCCTTCCCCTTCCCTCCCCCCTTCCCCTTCCCTCCCCCCTTCCCGTTCCCTCCTCC
>NW_024080634.1:9298468-9348001 GCF_003009895.1 Hyaena hyaena | reverse complement strand
CCTTCCCCTTCCCTCCCCCCTTCCCCTTCCCTCCTCCTCCTTCCCCTTCTTCTTTTATGGGATCTCTTTTCTCCCCACCATTCCTTTCTTTGGTTCTTATATTTCATTAGGTCTGCGTGGACTTTTTCACAGCAGATTGAGAGCCTTTTTTTTCCCTAGACTGTTAAGCAAAACAGGATTCTTTTTATATTCCTTTTAATTTGTGAGTATGTGTCAGTGAGGTTTGGACAGATTCATTTTGAAAATTTACTTATGAATTAAAATACATTACATGGTTTTCTGCATCGAGACCCTAAATGGACTTAGACATGCTTCAGTCTTTATTAATTTACTTTTTAACACACTCATGGGGAGCATAGAGTAATGTATAATTTGTCAAATCACTAGGTTGTATGCCTGAACCTAACAGAACATTGCGTGCCGGATACACTCATAAAAGAATTAAAAGAAATCTACACACACAAAGTTTTTAAAGAAGCTCTAGAACTTTTGTTTTATTCTTTGGCCTTTTCCACATACTTTAATTTTATGCAATGAAAATATATTGTTTTTCAATTTGAACTTAAAGATAGGGAAATTCAGAAATAAGTAACTCTGGTGCTGATGAGGTCTAGACGTGTCAAAACTGAGGTCACTGGATGAAAGTGAGGGAGTGAACTTTCTCATTGCCCCCTCTGAACTTCCCATCTAGTTTGCTTCCCAGTTCATGGTTATGCGTTGACATACTGGTTTGACCCCCATAAACACTGAAAAGCTCTTTGGTTGGTGAGGCTACAGACTCTTTCGCCAACAGAGTTGTGAGCAAACTCTGTTTAAACCCACAGTTTACTGAATATTTGCAATCATCATTTCTATCCTCATCCATGTTATCTTTAAAACTTAATGACGACATGCCAGGCATGTGACTGTGCATTTTGCATGTGTTATCTGAATATTTAAACTTTATAACAGCCCAGTGGATGATATTAGCCCCACCTAACAGAGGGGGAAACTGAGTCTCAGGGAACTTAAAATGAAAAACTGGTTCTGGGATGTCTGGGTGGCTCAGTTGGTTAAGTGTCCAACTCTTGATTTCCGCTCAGATTGTGATCTCATGGTTTGTGAGTTCAAGCCCTGCATCAGGGCTCTATGCCAACAACACAGAGGCTGCTTGGGGATTCTGTCTCTCTCTCAATAAAATAAATAAACTTTAAAAAAAGAAATGGTTAAACTTCCCATCAGTAACGAATAGCTGAACTGGTGTTCAGATTCAGAGTTGACTGTGGTTTCCCCATACTATATCACTTCTAAAATAGATCAGTGTACCTTGACTAAGTGCTTTCTAATGGGTATACTTTAATAGAAACAGAATGAAGTCTCAGATATAGTTCCTTCTCCTAGAAGGTTCCTAGTCTAGCTGTGGCATTAAGTAGCATCTACTGAAAGATAAAACATGATGGGGAATAAAGTAGCCTGTAGTATTGGATAATTAATAAGCAATAATGTGACTATACTACAAAATCACGGACGGAGTAAAAGACCAAGGAAACTTGAAACACCCCATATTGAATGGGCAGGCCATTTTGTATGTAAAAGGAAGCACATTCATTAATGAACGCATCAAAAATGCCAACCAAGGGTAACTGGATCCAAACAGTAACTAGACTCGCAAGAAGGCAACAGAAGGAGCCCCTGACTCGAACCTGCAATCACGAGAAAGGCCCCAGTCCCATTCTAAGAGGAGCCATCCCTGTGATGTCTAATTAAGGGTTTTACAAGAGAAGAAGTCTTGCTGGCCGGTTAGCCCTCAAAGATGCAATGCTCCACCCTCGTGTCCTTCTGAAGGACGCTGGTCTGAATGTGAAGACCTAAATCAAAGCCAAGTTTGAAGGTTTCGATGCAGAATAAGCTCTGGAGTGTCCCAGAAGAGCTGACTGAAGTGCTAATGCCCTAAGAAATGAAAGCATGCCATTAACTGTGCATGGCTGGCTGGAGGAGTGATGTAGAGTGCCTCGCTGCCAGAGAAGCTTCTCGAAGTTTCAGGTGCTCTTCACCATCCAGGGTAGGGGAGGTAACCTCAAGTCTTGTTATTGCTGGGAGGATGGGTGTTTTTGTGTCTGTGGCGATGCAAGTCTTCAGATGCCCTTGAGAGCCTGCGGAGCGAACTTGATGCTTGCGGGGCTGGGTAGCATTGATCCACCTGTGCGGGTGAATGCACGGCCAGGCTTCCTGGTGACTGTCTCCTTGCAGAGACCCTCAGAGGACATGTCAAGAGCAACGTTTGCCTCTGTCTCTATGAACTACGCTTCATAGCCATGTGCATATGCTCACACCCACACACACACACACACACACATTCTGGCCGCACAAGCCTTAAGGTCATCACTATTTATAATGTCTGGGGGAAAGCTACCATCCCCCGTGACAACTGTGATTAATGATAATGTGCAAACCTGAGGTAATTTGCTGACATATTAGATCTTCGTGAGGCACCAGAATCGAAGCGGCATTTTTCAAACCCTGCTCTGCCAGAGCCCCAGGGGCTGCGCTGGCTCACGGTGGGAGGGGCGGGGGGGCAGCCCTGTGGCTGCTGCTCCATTTTTAGCAGTTTTATGTGTTTGCGTATAACTGTTAATATTTTGGATGAAGAAAAGTAAGTGCTGTCTACAAAAGAAAATGTTAGCAAACAACAGGGTGGAATAGTATATGTTGCAGAGAAACATACCAAGGGAGTTCTCGGGCTGTTCTCTAGAACCTTCTAGACCTTTGTGTGTATGTCTGTTTTGATGATCGTCAGTATTTGTTTGCTCGGGCTGCCGTAACAAAGCACCAGAGGCTGGGGGCTTAAACAGCAGGAAAGTATTTCCTCACAGTTCTGGTGGCCAGAAGGCCATAGTCAAGGTTTCTCCTGAGACCTCTCTTCTGCGGGTACGCCATTTTCTCCCTGTGTCCTCACACGGTCGTCCCTCTGTGTGTCTCTGTCTTCTCATGTACTTTTCTTATAAGGACGCCAGTCATTGGATTAGGGCCCACACCAGAGACGTCGTTTTAATTATCTTTTATTAACGTTTATTTATTTTTTTGAGAGAGAGAGAGAGAAAGAGAGCGTGAGTGGGGGAGAGGCAGAGAGAGAGGGAGACACAGAATCCAAAGCAGGCTCCAGGCTCTAGGCTATCAGCACAGAGCTCCATGCGGGGCTCAAACCCATGAACCATGAGACCATGACCTGAGCTGAAGTCAGATGCTTAACCAACTGAGCCACCCAGGTGCCCCTAATTATCTCTTTCAAGCCCCCATCTCCAAATACAGTCACATTCTGAGGTGCTTGGGAGTTAGGACTTCAATGTATGATGTTGGCGGGCAGGGGGGTACCATTCAGTCCCTTGTCTAAAAAAGTTGTCTCTGGGTATTGTGATCACGGAGAGCCTATATGATCTGTGTCCCGGTGACACCTGCCACATTTCAGAGCCCCGCTTGGTCATGTGTAACTTCCAGCTGCCTTAGGCAGCCTGCTTTGTCCGCAGAGTGCTCCTTCCTCATTCTCCCCTTTATTTCATTCCTGCGTACTTCCGTGGGGGATCCTAAACACGCTTCTCAGCGAATCCCAGTATTTGTCTCATTATATTCAGACTGCACATTTGATAGACCTTTAATCCTCTGTAGGTCCTCTATGAACGAGGGCAGGTCATTCTGTGTTTCTGTGTCCGTCTGGCTGATGAGTTCCTAACTATGAACTGCGATTGGCTGCTGGTTCTTGCTGGCAGGTAAACTGAGCGAGAGACTGTGCCTGCTTTTTAGCAAGGTTGGTGAACTTCCCTCTTTGTTCCCCAGAATGACATTGATACTTCTGCTAAGATAAATTAGTGCCCCATATGGACTGTCTTGTTTGCTGGGGAACAGGTTCATAGCCCACTGTGAGGCTTGACCGCAATGTCCTTTGCAACAAAAATATCAAGTGCACTGCTGTGTTTGTGCTAATAAGCACTGAGAAGCTGCCTTCTCCCATCTCATTTTCCTCTCCCCAGTGGCATACGTTAGCCTGCGCCCAGTTTCTGCATCGTGTGAGCATCTGGGAAGTGTTCGTGTTCTAGATTAGGAAAGGAGAAGGAGGCACAGCATCTAACGGTTTTGAGAAATGAGTTGTACCGGCTCTTCTTTTGTGAATTCAAAAACACTTTAACACACAGGAATTAACCATTCCCCAAATAACCCACCGCTTCCAAAACAGAGAGACAGAAGAGTCACCCCCAATCAACTATTCTTGGGTTTGATTTGGAACTATTTCCAAGTTGCCACCAACCTGGTACTTAAAACTTCCAAGATGGGGTTGGATAATTAATAAACAAAAAAATGAAGTGTTACCATTATTTTTTCCATTTAGGAAACAATATATCCCATGCAACAAGATGCATGTGTACCTCCAGTGAACTGAAACACATTTATGAAAGTTAAAACTGGTACGTTGATGGCTTAAAAGATAATTACTTCCCAAAAGTTTTCTTTAGTTGGAAAAAAATGATTTACTTCAGGACTGCTTTAAATAGCTCTTGGTGAAAGTAAAATAGGATTCAATATGAAAAAAAAAATTCACACCCTTCCCAGGAACATATGTTTTGAAATGTGATGTAATCTTGTGTTCTGAATCTAAGAGCGAAACATGCGCATTCCCCGTGTTTATGCAGACACACTCATTTCCTTGACACATGTGACATCCCAGAACTGAAAGCTGCCACAGAGAGAAGGGTCAGAAAGGCGAGATGAGTCCAGCTTTATCCCCGGAAGACAGATGATGGGGGTACTTGGGCAGTCTCTGCTCCTCCACGCTCCCCCTGTGGGTGAAATTGTGGGGCAGACCCTGCAAGCTCAGGATCTGTTGTGATGGTAGTGGGCCAGTTGAGCTGGGTTGCCTGGAAGTGAAGCCCCGTGTCCTTGGGCACGTGGTTTGCCCATCCCAGTTTCTCCATCAGAAAAGAAAAGAAAAAATATATATATAGAGAGAGAGTACCCAGTTCATCAGTTTGCTTGGAGGTTTAAAGTATTTAATCCCCGCAGAGCACCGAGATCAGGGTTGGGGACCTGGTGCCCCTCCACAAACAGTCAGTTGACAAGCACTGGGTTAAAAATGATGGTAGCTGAGATCTGCCACTAACTAGCTGGTGGCAAGAGCGTAGATTCTTCTCAGTTGTGTCACAGGGAGTGGCCGATGGCCTTGACCCCATTAAGTCAGCTGGTCGCTGCCTGCAGTATGAAGTGGTTTCTCAGCACTGACATGAGCTCGGTTCTCTTGCACAGGAACAAACCGCCTTTTGTGCCTGTGAGGTCAGAGCTTTAGCAAGGAGCTTATTAAATTGCCGGGATAATTTGCCACTAATTGGTCAGAGTTCATGTTGATTCAGCCTAACCTCTGAAAAGAAAGTTGCCATTTGTGGATCTTTACCAATTACATTTTACCCCCCTCAGATGAATCCGAGGGAGAAAAATACCAGAAATGAAATGACGAGATAAAATTGAATATGACAGCCGAGGTCTAGGGAAGGAAAACCGTGAAATGTCCATAATGAAAGTCAAGTTGCTAAACAAAACCAAAATAACTCGTAATAATTTTCCTTACATACGTGGCATTCTGAGGGTGGTGGTTTAAGGTTATGAGCTCTTTGTTAGTATTGAATTAATCAGATGAATTAAAAGAAAACCAAAACTCTTTAGGCATCATGAGGAATCATAGTGCTGGGCTCAAAATGCAGGACACCTAAGAAGGGCCAATGGGGAACTGACCTGTGGTGTCATTTTGCAGTTGACAGACTGGGGACCAGGTAGTAGAAAGCTCTTGAATTCTGCGCGCCACCTTCAGGAGGCAAACCTTGTCTGGGTGAGGGAAACATGGAACAGTGCAGGTGGCTTTGGTGGGACATTACTGTAAGCCTACCCCTGGCATAAATTATAGAATTCAAGGCTCTTGCATATTCTGAGTCTATGTGTTTTTTTCTTATAAGCCTGAAACATGAAATTCATGGCCTAATAGAGTCCTTGATTTTCGTCGTATTTACTAAACTCTCATTGGTTGGAAAGCTCTCTGTACCTTATCAGGTTACAAAGCTTTTCCTTTTGCAGCCATATCTGAAATAAATAAAACATATCAGTTGCATTCTTTTTACTAATTGTGACATTTATGTTAATTATATTATTTTTATGTTAAAAGATATGAAAACCAAAACAAAAGATATGCACTATAAAATATTTAGAAACCAGAATGATTATTAAAAAGTTTGAGCCCCCTATTATCCTGTGCCCCAGAAATGAACATTTTCAAACTTATTGGAGTGGACTTATTCAGGTTTCTTCTTATGATAATAGGTTAGATTATCTTATTTTAGGTTCCTACGGAACCTATTGAAATGCTTTTCCATAGAGTACATGTGCCCCACTGGTATTTTCTGAATCAGACACCACATACGAATAGTTCCAATGTCACATCATTATAAAGAGCTCAGGGGCACCTGGGTGGCTCAGTTGCTTAAGCAACTGACTTCGGCTCAGGCCATAATTTCATGGTCTGTGAGTTTGAGCCCCACATCAGGCTCTGTACTGACAGCTCCGAGCCTGGAGCCTGCTTCAGATTCTTTATTTCCTTCTCTCTCTGCCCCTTTTCCACTTGCATTCATCTCTCTATCTCTATCTCTCTCTCAAAAATAAATGAATATTAAAAATATTTTTTAATAGTTTACTGTCAAGTTGGTTTCCATATAACACCCAGTGTTCATCCCCACAAGTGCCCTCCCCCATGCCCATCTCCCCCCTCCCCCCACCCCCATCAGCCCTCAGTTTGTTATCAGCATTCATGAGTCTCTCATGGTTTGCCTCCCTCCCTCTCCCCAAGTACTTTTCCCCTTCTTCTCCCCCACAGTCCTCCATTAAATTCCTCCTAATCCACCTATGTGTGCAAACATATGATATCTGTCCTTCTCTGCCTGACTTATTTCGCTCGGCATAAAAAATTTTTTAAAAAGAGCTCATATATGGCATCTGCCATTTTTGTCCATAGAGGCAATGGCTTTCACCGTTGTTTTACTAGCCCTTTGGTATTTGCCTTGATTTTTCTAAATCCTACTGATGTGTCTACTGACTTTATGAGAGATGAGAAGCGTAGGCACTTACCCCATATCCCCATGCTCCTAGTATTTTTACAGTTTCAGTCCATCCATTAAAGCTATAGAAATACCATTAGCTATTGAGGCAGGCAGTGGACGACTGTGTGTTGAAAGGCAAGGACTTGCACCCTCTAGGGCACAGCACCATTTTGCACATGGTCAGGTCTGGCAGGTAAGTCTTTAGTCCTGGCTTTTCTTCCCAGCAGAGGGGTCTTCTGGCACCCCCACTGGCTTCCCTTCTGAGCTGCTCTCCCCGGGCAGCCCCAGGCTCACGTCTGCCTGTGTTCTTCTCTCCTCTCCAGAACTTGCCCACCCGCCTATTTCCTAAGTCCTTCATCTTCATCTGAATTCTCTTTCTCTCACCTTACGGGAGGGCACAGCCAGTCGATTCTCAAAAAAAGTGCATGAGAAGTGCATTTTGAAGAACTTCCATTTGCAAAAAGAATTTAAGTTCAAGAATACTTTTTTTTTCCCCCTCAGAAATTTAAAATGATTTTATATGAAATCATTTCTCCGTTGCCTTTAAGTTTCCAGGATAGTTGGCATTCTGAGTTTTGATCTTTGGGTGTAAATTCCTTTTCTTTTCTTTTTTTTTTCTCTTTGGAAACGTCTAGGCCCTTCTCATAATCCCTGGCATCCCATAACATTATGAGCATGCGTCTGGCTGTCGAGGGGGCTCTTGTAGGAGCACATCCCTGCCCCTCACGGTGGGACCACTGCCTCTCACTGCTTTCTGGAAAATTCCTTCCTTACTCTTTCCATTCTTCTGCTCTGCTAAGACTCCTGTTGTGCAGATGTTAGACCTTCAGGATGGAGATATTAGTGTTTTAAGTCTTTATCCTTTTGCTGTCCAGATTTTATTGTCGTTGCTGTCTGATATTCCACAAATTTCTTCAACTTTTCCTTCTTGTCTTTATATTCCCTTAAAAAGGAATTCTCTACTTAGCTTTATAAATACCCGCCAACTTCTGGGGCGCCTGGGTGGCTCAGTCAGTTAAGTGTCCAGCTTTGGCTCAGGTCATGATCTCACAGTTTGTGGGTTCGAGCCCCGTGTCGGGCTCTGTGCTGACAGCTCAGAGCCTGGAGCTGCTTCGGATTCTGTGTCTCCCTCTCTCTCTGACCCACCCCCACTCATGTGGTCTCTCTTTCAGAAATAAGTAAAACATTAAAAAAAAAAAAATACCCGCCAACTTCTGATTTCATCAGGTACCAGAGAATAAACCCTTGGGCTCCAGAGTTGGCAAGAGAGGGGTGGTCATAGGATTGGGGGATTTTCAGGCAATGTCTCCTTGTGCAGCCCCTCCTCACTCCGAGCCTCAGAAGGATCTGGAGCCTCCAGTTGCGGAGGGGTGTGTGTGAGGAAGAAGTCTTCAGCTAGCCTTCCTCCACTGTCCTTACACGTGCACCTGCCGCTCTGCGATCTGCGTCTGGCCCCAGAGAGCGGCGCGTGTGTGTGGGCAGGTGTCACAGTAGCCTTGGAACCCCCGGCTTCTTGGCAGTGGGATGGTTCTCTCATCCCCCTTCCTTCACGTGCATCCCTTCGTGTCCCCGGTGCTCTTCTTCCTCCCCCCCTCCGGCCCCCACACCCCCAAGGGACTGCATTGTGTACAACTACTTTCTTACAGGAATTTCATTTATGACAAGTGTGTACAAATGTTCCTTTCTTCCCGGGAAGGAAGAGCATGAGCTCTTCTCTCGTCGTCTTCCACGTGATAGTAAATTAATGGCATCGGATTGTCACTGCTCACACATCTGCCTGTGCCTCCCGATAGGTATGCATTTCCAAAAACAGAGCATCCACTCTTTCACAGAGAATTGTCACGTGGCCGTTTCTACAGAGTTAGACAACGTATCATGTCATCTTTTTTTTTTTTTAATTTTTTTTTTTTATTTTTAGGAAAGAGAGAGAGACAGTGTGAGCAGGGGAGGGTCAGAGAGAGAGGGAGTCACAGACTGAAACAGGCTCCAGGCTCTGAGCTGGCAGTCAGCACAGAGCCCGACGCGGGGCTCAAACCCATGAACCGCGAGATCATGACCTAAGCGAAAGTCGGACGCTTAACCGACTAAGCCACCCAGGCGCCCCACGTATCATGTCATCTTAAATAAAGTTACGGATAAGGGGCAGTCAGTTAAGCATCCGACTCTTGATTTTAGCTCAGGTCATGATCTCACGGTTCATGAGTTCAAGCCCCACACCGGGCTCTGTGCTGACAGCGTGGAGTCTGCTCGGGATTCTCTGTCTCCCTCTCTCTCTGCACCTCCCTGCTGGCTCTCTCTCGCTCTCTCTCTCAAAAATAAATAAACATTTTTTTTAAAGTAAAAAAATAAAGTGATGGATAAAGATCAACTAACAATTCAGTTCATTTATGGATTCAATCTGTATACGTATATGTGTGTAAGGAAGGATACAGTGTGTGGAGGGTAAGAAATGAAGACAAATAATGTAAAACTTTTTTGATATATCTTTGTGTCAATAACAGATTATGTTTAAATTTGATTACCAAGCCCACAAATCCCCTTTTTGTTCTTAGTCTTTAAATATAGGTGAAGAACTAATGACCAAAATACGGGAGCCCTCTGGTGGTGATTGGTGGTGAAAAGAGCTTTAGATGCAGACTCCTGCGTTTATCCTTAGGCTTAAATTCTGATTCATGAGATCCAGTTATTTTAAAGTTTCTGAAAATGTAGGAAAAATTTAAATAAGTAGATGAACAAAGCCAACTAAAAATTTTAAAATGTTTAAATATAACTGCATTAGGAAAAAAATATGATTTTTAAAGGTGAGTATCAACTAAGTTCTAGCAGGTTCTTATGAGTGTTCCTGGAAACCAACAGAAATCAAACATATATGTTGGGTCACAGAGGAGCCCCAATATTCTTGGGGCCTGCTGTCCATTCACAGCAATTCAAAGGCCTTTGGAATGGCCCCGAAGAAACTGCTAGCACTTAGCCTTGAAGGAAGTAAGGGTACGTAGGCTAGGGTAAAGAAGAGTTGTGTTAATTATGTCCTAGGGTCAGAAGGGACATATTTGTCACACTGATTCTACTCCTCACCTGGCCAGTGAAGGCAGAAGTAGAAGCTAGGTGGAGGGAAGCACTTTCAGGTCCACATAAGGAAGAACTTAACTATTAAAAACAATATTTCAAAAAAATGGAACGAGCTGCCTCAAGAAGTAGTGAGTTCCCCACCACCATGAGTAGTCAAGCCGAAGAAGGAGTCCTGCTTGTCAGAATTGCCATGAGGGGATCCAGGCTTTCAAGGATTGTCCTGGACTCCACGAGCCCTTCTGACCCTCTAGCACAGGACTACGTGGGTTAATAATCAACCGTCATATGAGAGCTGCTGAAGGCATTGACGGCTTTCTGTTTACATCAGAGTTTCAGGAACGGAATGCAGTGTCGGTGCGTGAGTGCATCTCAGCAGGGGTGAATGTCGTTTGTCTCCAGTTCCGGGAGGGTAGATGTATCTGGGCTAAGTGTCTCCTTCTTTCTGAAAGGATGACAGCACAGATCGCGCCCGACCCCTGGGAACTCTCTGGCTGTTCAGGAGCCGTGAATTTAGAGTCACAGATGGGATTGTGCATATGTCTGTGGGATGCTGGCATTTCTTCCTGAGCAGAGTTCCATTTATACTGTGCTCCTTGTGACCACATCTGCATACTTCACAGCCTTTTTGAGATTCTCGTAGGCATGGTTCTGTCCCCCAAAACAGCAAAGATAGGCTCCTCTTTTATTTTTATGCTTTCAAAAACAAGCAGACCTTAGAACCTGACAAGCTTGCAGAAAGTCTTCACCAAATGTGTTTATAACCCAACAGGTTGTTACAGCGGGGGGTCATTGTTCCTTCTTCAACTAGCTCAAGAGTTAGCTGTGTGCCCTCTGAAGAGAGAACATAATTTCATTCTCCAGAAGGGGAATGCGTAAGCTCAACTCATTATTTTTTTAAAATTTTTCTAATGTTTATTTTTTTGAGAGAGACAGAGCGTGAGCAGCAGAGGGGCAGAGAGAGAGGGAGACACAGAATCTGAAACAGGCTCCAGGCTCTGAGCTGTCAGCACAGAGTCCGATGCGGGGCCTGAACTCATGAACCGTGAGATCATGACCTGAGCTGACGTTGGACGCTTACCCGACAGAGCCACCCAGACGCCCCCATCAACTCATTATCTTTAACCCAACACAGTTCCTAGGGTTAATCTGTATCAATTTGAATAGCTTATTGTGCTGATACCAACCTTCCACACCGAATCATTCTAACTCTATTGGTCTGAGGTGCAACCAGGACCCTGAGAATTTTTCAAAAGCCCCAAATCGTTCCAATGTCCTGTAAAGTTTGGAAGCAGTGCTCAGCCTAAGCCAACAAGCTACCTAAGGCAATGGTTCTCCAACATTCACCACATCCAGATTCATCCGAGGGCTTGTTAAACTGGATGATTGCCTCCCTCTTTCCATGTGTCTGATTGCGGACGTCTGAAGAGGGTCCACGGGTTTGGTTTTGTGACCAGTTCTCAGATGACACTGCTGCCACTGCTGTGGGGACCACACCGTGAGGACCAGCCACTGTGGCCAGCCGATACAAGCACAAGAGTCTGGTTGCAGGTGATGCGGCTGGGAGCCCACACGTGACCTGCGTGAAATTTTAAAGAAACTTGGAGGAAGGGGCTTCCGAGAGAAGAGAAGTGGATTTAAATCCCGTCTGACCCTTACTGCCTATTCCCTTCCTGTAGTCATTCTTCTTCTCTTACCGACTGTATTAATTTCCTGTTGCCTTAACAAATGAGCAGAAATCTAAGTGGCTTACGACAACAAAGGTATTATCTTGCAGTTGTGGAGGTGGGCTAAATGAGCCTCCCTGGGCCAAAATCAAGACGTTGGCAGGGCTGTTTTCTTCCAGGGGCCCCAGAGGAGAATGGGTTTCATTGCCTTTGAAGCTTCTCTAGAACACTATCTGCATTGCTTGGCTCACAGCCCCTTCCTTCCTCAGAGCCAGAGATGCTGGTCTGGTCTTTCTAACGTCACGTCATTCCACATTATCCCTCTCACTTCCACTTTTGAAGCCCCTTGTTATCACACTGGGCAAGCCTGACTCGTTCAGAATAATCCTCCTACTTGAAGATAAACTCATTTATTCACAGGTTCTGGAGATCAGGATGTGAGCGACTTCGGGGCCATAATTCCGCCATCACACCTGCCTTCTGGATGCCCGACTCCAGAGACAGAAGCTTTATTGGGAAACCCGTTCCATGACTTCCATACTGGGTGGAGTGAGTGGCAGACGGATATTGAACTTCTTTAAATTTCCGGAAGTCAAAGAATTGAGGCGTTCACCTCACAATATTAAGACAGTATTAAATATGTGAATATTTAATTAGGTAGGCGGCAGATAGATATGGCGGATGCTGGCAAAGGGATGTTAGAAGACCTTAGCTATTCTTTTTATTTTTTTAACAATCGTCATCGTTTTTATTTACAATTGTACACCTTGTCTACAGTTCCCCACTTTGGTGGCAAATACTTTTACCCATTCTTGGGGTTTCCTTTCAGAGATGTTCTATGCATTTACAAACACGTGCAAATACATAATTTATCTGCACACGTGGTAGACTCTTTCTGGATAATAATTGAATTAACATCACCACTCTCACTCTTTAAATAGCTATATAGTTTCTGTTTTATTAATGTACTTAAATTTACTTAGCCAGTCCTATATTGATGAACATTTATTTATTATTATTATTTTATTGGCGAGCATTGAGTATTGTTTGGTTCTTTCCACCTATGACCATGGCTGTAACTAATATTCGTATAACTTAATCATTTTGCACACGGTCCAGGTATCTTTATATAAATTCCCAGAAGTGAATCTTCTGAATCAAAGATAATAATGTGCATTGACACATTTGGTCTGTATTGCCAAACGGGGCTCTCCAGGTCTCTTACCCATTTTCCTTCCCATCAGCACAGTGTATGTGTCCACACGTTCTCGGCTCATGTCATGGAGGAATTTGATTTCTGCCCCTGTGACAGGTGAAGACATTATTATACATTGGATTAGCATCTCTCACTGTGAGTGAATCAAGCATCTTTTCATAGATTCCTTTGTAATCATATTTTTTGACTAACCATCAATTTATGTCCCTCATTGATATTTCTTTTAACTGTTGGACTTTTCCTTAATGATTAATTGACAGGATTTCATCACAGTCTAGGAACCATCTCTTTTCCACGATACAAATTACAAAAATTTGTCTCACTTTGCTTTCCATTTGGCCTTACAGAAATACTTGATTTTTATGAGGTTGAATTTATATATTGTTTGTGACATGACAGCTTTGTACCATATTTAGAAAGATATTTCTTATCTTCAGTTATAGAAGACCAAAATTTCCTATTTTTCCTCTAATAATGATATTATTTTGTGTTGTTTAAATCTCCACAGCTTGTTTTGATTCAACGAGTTAAGGTAGGGATATGTTTTCAATTTTTTTTCCAGAAAAAAAACAAAACACCATTTATTGAATGGTTGATTTTCTTTCTCCTGATACCCAGTACTATTTTTATCACATGCTAAAAATTTTTATATACATATATGTAATTGTATGTACATTTTTGGGGGGGTGTCTAGTCTCTCCTTTTTGTTCCACGCTTCTATTCATTCATGCACCCTGCTACAGCCTTGAAATACATTTAAATATCTGGTAAATCTATTTCCTTCACTCATTTTTTGAATATTGTTTTCTGGCTGTTTTTGCATGATTGCCTTAAAATTAGATTACCTATCTATCTGGGAAAAAATGTGTTTGGTATTTCGTATGTGTGGTCTGAAATGTGTAGATTAATTCAAGAATTGCCCTCCTTGGGATATTGTGTTCTCATCTCTTTTTTTTTTTTTTTTTTATATATTTTTATTTATTTCTAGGAGAGAGAGGGAGAGAGAGATAGCATGAGCAGGGGAGGGTCAGAGAGAGAGGGAGTCACAGACTCTCAAACAGGCTCCAGGCTCTGAGCTGGCAGTCAGCACAGAGCCCAACGCGGGGCTCGAACCCACGAACCGCGAGATCATGACCTAAGCGAAAGTTGGACCTTTACCGACTAAGCCACCCAGGCGCCCCTGTGTTCTCATCTTAAATAGGGTCTGTCGTTCCACTGGCCCAAGTGCCCTTTGGTATATCTGAGAAGCAATTGAGCATTGTGGTCTGTGGGTCTGAATTCATTCTCTACGTTTGTTCTTGTTGCTGTTGTGAATAGGATCCTGGCTTCAGAGGAGGGGCTGTTTGTATGTACTTAGGCAGTCTAGTGTCACAATTTTTTACTCAGCCATTTCACGGAGTTATCTTTACCGTTTGTAATGGTGTTTCAATTGATCCTCATGGACTTTCAGTTGCGCAATTATATCGTGTGCAAGTGATGCGAAGCCCCTTTTCTGTCTTAGGAGACGTTGTTCTAATCTCCTTTCTTCATCACGTTGTGCACATTTAATCTCGTCACTATCTGTACCTCGTTCCCCATTGCCATTGTCAATTTTGTGTGTTTTGTTCTTCCTCTCCCCATTAGCTGACCCGTTTTTCTAGTTTATTATCTTAAAACTTTAGATCTATTTAATACTTCTAACATCAATCTGCTTTGAATACATTGACTCTTGCGTTTATTTTCAGTTAGGTTCCTCTTTTTGCTTTACTTGTATATATTTTATTCATCCTTTTTCTAATTTTTTTAAAATTGGATACTTCATTTATTTTCATTCTTTCTTGTTACTTATATAAGCGTCCAAGGCTTTAAATTTTCTTCCAAGTGTTGCTTTTGGTATGTTACAGAGGTTCCGATATGAATTGTACTCATTACCATTATTTTTAAGATGTTCTCCAATCTCTGTTTTGGTTTCTGTGGTGACTCGGACAAATTCCATGTGGAAAATCCCGTTTAGGTGTGCTTTGTACGGAGTTCAGAGGCTCTGCTCCACACCATTTCTACCTGCAGAAATATAATGAACTTTTCTCTCTGCGGTCTACTATGACTTCAAGATTGGCGATCGTTTTCCATGGATGTTGGAAAGGAGGAAAGATTATCTGTCTTCAGATTATAGAATTAAGTAAATTACATATAGATCTAACTTATTAACTATGTTGTGTAAATCTTTATTATCCTGTTATTTGTATTTGATCAGTCATGGGCTGAGGGAAGTAAATTAAAATCTGCTACTCAGAATATTTCTGCCTATTTTTTCTTTTTCTTGTAGATTTTGCTTTATGAATTTTGATGTGATATTTGTATTATATATCAATATTTATGCCCCTAATATGTTTGTTGCAGATTTAATAAAGGGCCATTCTTTGTCACGCTAATGGCCTCCACCCTAATTTTATCTTTGTTATGTGACCAATGTTTTCACTTTGTTTGTACTTGCCTGATACGCCTTTCCACATTTTTGATATTTAATACTTTAATTGCTTTAAAATTCACCAGAATGGTATATAATTAAATTTGTGATCCAATATGGGAGTAAGGTTAGCAAATTTACATTGTGCTCTATTTTATTTCATGTTATGCTTTATTCTATATGGTTTCTTTTGTCCTCCCCGCCCTTTGTTCCTTTGTGTGCGTGCGTGTGTGTGTGTGTGTGTGTGTTTAGTTTTGTTTGTTTGCTTATTTATTTTTCAGTTTCAAGTGTAGAATTTAGTGATTCATCACTTATGTACAACACCCAGTGCTCATCCCAACAAGTGCCCTCCTCAATGCTCATCACCTATTTAGCCCATACCCCCGCGCAGCTCCCCTCCAGCAACCCTGTTTTTTCTTTATTGTTAAGAGTCTGTTTTCTGGCTTCTCTCTCTCTCTCTCTCTCTCTCTCTCTCTCTTTCTTAGTTATGGTGCTTTGATGGACTGTTTTTAGTTCCTCAATGGCTAACTCTATAATTACAAATTTATGTGATATACTGATCTTATTTTTCTAAAGACAGCATCAACCCTCCATAATGACTTGTGAAGAAATTACAAAGTATTTCCTAAGAATTCCAGCCCCCAGTTTTACTTGATTACATTTATGTTGGTTCTTCTAGCATTTATGTTTATATATGGACTAATTGATTTATCACCATTAAAGGATCTGTATTTGACACCTACTATAAACATTCTTCCATCACCTATCTCTTCTCTCCTGTGAACTTGTGTTATAATAATTTTAAATTGCCATGATGTAAAATGGGGGTTTCTGGTCTATAATTCCCAGTTTATATTCCTAATCCTATCGTTAAATGAACTAATGCAAAGTAATGCCTTTCATATGAATTCATGATTTATTTATCCATCATTTTATTAGGAGCATTTTAAACATATAGAAAAATTGAAATAAGAGTATCGTGAACATTTATTAACTGTTATCTAGAATCTACAATTGATATTTGCTATATATGTTCTATCATCTGTCTGTTTAGCAATCCCTTTACCATCCACTCATCTTATTTCTTGATGCATTTCAGAATAATTTGCAGGTATCACTAGACTCTTGAACAGTTCAGCCAACACATCATTAACTAGAGTTCAATATTAATAGTCTTCATTCGCTTTTTCCATTAGCTATATTTTCTAATTGTCAGAACGATTTCACAGCAACTGTAATTTCCGACTATGTTTCCATTTGAAAATGTGTTCTGAAGTCTTTATAATTGAATGCTATTTTTGCTTGGGTGTAACATTGTATTTCCATGAATATTTTACATTGTCCCACTGACTTCAAATGTAAGTTGTCATTGTGAAAAAGATGAGTGTAATTATGATTTAGTTTCTTAAGTGACTTTTGTTTTTCTTTTTTTTTCACCCAATTGCAAAAATATGTCTATCTTCAAAAGTCCTGTAAAATAAATCTTAGTAGAGTTAAGGTTCTTGTTGACTTTTCTATATAAAAAATTCTTAGGACATATGACCAATTTAATCCATATATTCAAGTCTTCTTATTCTGTTTTTCTGTATTTCTTCCTAAATAACATTTAAAAATATGTTCATGTTTATTTACTTTTGAGAGAGAGGGAACAAGTGGGAGAGGGGGAGAGAGAGAGGGAGACACAGAATCGGAAGCAGCTCCAGGCTCTGAGCTGTCAGCACAGAGCCCAACACAGGGCTAGAACCCATGGACCATGAAATCATGACCTGAGCTGAAGTCGGACGCTTAACTGACAGCCACCCAGGCGCCCCCCTAAATAACATTTTTAATATTTATTAGTTCATTTATATGCTTCTCTTACTCCGCCACACTCATTATACGGATTTAGGATCTTCTCATGTCTGTCTCGATTCATTTTAATCATCTATTGATCTATCCACCTATGGATCTATTGCTCTATCAATCTATTGATCTATTGATCTTTTGATCTATCTACTTATTTACTTAGACAATTTTCCTAATCCAATCCTACATGTTATGGACAGCATCTGCTTTCCTTGTGCTGATCACGTGACAGTCAGTTTGTGATTTTTTAAAAAATCCCTTCCTTTCTTTTGTTTTTAAATAGCTTATATTCTGTCTCTTCGGCTGCGCTGAGCCTTTTGCTCAGCTCTGTTTGAAGCTGAGTGTTTCCTTAAATCATTTTCACCCATTGTTGCATATTTTGTTTAAATGATTCATTGGCTCAGTAACTACCTTTTCTGGTCAAGAGTTGATGTTTCATTTGTTTTTTCCAGTGCTTTTCCTTACCTCCTCTTACGTTATATTTATAGAAACAGTTCCATGCTGGGAACTTTTTGATTTATTTCATACCTTTTGATAGAAGGCCTTCCTAGATCGGGTACTTGTAAAAGGTTTGTTCAGGAGTGAAACCTTAACCAGATTCACAAGAAATATTCCCAATTGATAATCAAGCATCTTCTGACATTGGCTTATATTCATGTGTGAGCTCTTTTGCCTTTACTTCTCCCCAGGCAACAGAAGTCAGCACGTCCTGGGCTTCTCCTAATCCTTTAGAGATGGGGATAAAAATTACCCAGTCCTACCTCTCTTGCTGTCCCACCGTGCCAGACAAGCTCTGGAGAAGACCCGACTAGCAGCCCACCATCACGTTACCCAAGTTGGTGATTAACGAAGCCCTTAGTTGCTCCTGAGTAGGATTCCCACACTCTGAGAAGGGTGTTTTGTTCGCTCTGCATATACTGCTACAGATAACTTTTTGTGGTTACTCCCACACCTTCATCTCATTCTCCCTGCTTTTGAGAGTTTTGAGCTCATTGAGTTAACGGAAATCTCTTTGTTGTTGTTGTTGTTGTTTTGAAGACAGATTATATATGTAAAGAACCTTTTGGTGAATTTCTTCCATTTAGAAACTCTTCTCCGTGTCCATCTTTCCTCTTCTTTATGGTAGAGCTTCTTTTTTCTATGTAGTGTCTTCAAAGTTGTGGAACTGCTTTTTTCTATTTTGCTCCTACATTTAGAAAAATTTTATCCATTCATCAGTTGATGGTCATTTAGGCTCTTTTCATAACTTGGCTGTTGTTGAAAGCCAAAAAAATTTAATGTATGTTTATTTTTGAGAGAGAGAGAGAGAGAGACAGAGCATGGATGGGGGAGGGGCAGAGAGAGAGGGAGACACAGGATCTGAAATAGGCTCCAGGCTCTGAGCTGTCAGCACAGAGCCTAATGCAGGGCTCGAACCCACAGACCATGAGATCATGACCTGAGCCAAAGTCGGACGCTTAACCAACTGAGCCACCCAGGCGCCCCATATTCCTACATTTTTAAAGGCAGGAAATTTGGATAATTGAAAACTGGATGTTTCCTTCCAAGTAGTCCTGACAGAAAACTTCCACTTATATAGTTTAATTTCATCTTTTCAACAGTCCTTCAAAGTGGGCAGAGTTACCCCCGTTCTGTAGGTGGGCAGAAGCGGCTCTGGTAGAACACTTGTTTTGGCCAGTGCCACCCAGTGCATACATACCAGACTGAGTTCCTGACACCCCTCTTCACTTCAGCGCACCAGCCCTCATAGCTGGGAACAGAGTGCAGACACAAGAAAAGAAACCACTCTCGGAACTTGGTGAGAGCTTTGACATTTGAAATAGATTAGAGAAAATAGAAAATTGCCCTTATTTATCATGAGCAGGCTTTGCCATGGTGACAGACTGTCTAATTGGCTCATATATATCTTTCCATTTCAGTATATGATTCCACTCATTAGTATGCAATTCTCTTCATCCCTGCTGGGCAGGGATCCGAGGGCACTTACGTGTTCCCACACCGGGGCCCCATGGGAGAGTGGAATGGCTTTCATGTGATGTGAAAAGTCCCAGCCAAGGACTCCCCCTTTCTATGCTTTGACATGAAGAGTGAGTGCCTTTGCTCATCCAGGGACCAAGGCTTTTACTTCTTTTTCAGTCTTATCAGTGAGTGATTGGTTGTGCCCCTGATCTTTTCAGTTAAGATAATTTTATAGGAGGGCCAAGTCTGTTTGCTCCTTATACACTTCAGTGTTTCAAGCATTTTCACTGCTGTATAAATGTTTCTTAATTGCCTGTTACCTGTTCTTAAGGAAAGAGCTGTAGCACTTTGGATGTTCTACTTTTCTTTACCTTGCACAATGCTCAATAATACATATTTATTGACCTTGTACCAACCAGTACTGAGATAGATGGTAAATTTCTCCTGGATCAGGCGATGGGCAGGGGTCCCCAAGAATGGCTAGAAGAAGGCTGGGGGCAAATGAAGCTTTCTGACCTGTCTGTGAAAACACGAAGGGAAACATACATGTTGTTGTTGCAGTCGCTTTGCGCAATGCAAACGTCAACTTATCCACCAGTCATCCTACAGAATCCTCCCGAATTGCAGCTACCAGCCTGTCATTGTGAACTTTTCTAGTATCACATGCCATGGAGTTTTATGTCACCCGAAGACAATATGACAGAAAACTGTGTGATACTTTCTCAGTAACTCTACGCATTCTTCTTTGTCCTCTTAAGAAATAATATGTTCTGGGGGCGCCTGGGTGGCTTAGTCGGTTAAGCGTCCAAGATAAGTCCTTAGACTTTCGCTTAGGTCATGATCTCGCGGTTCGTGGGTTCGAGCCCCGCATCGGGCTCTGTGCTGACTGCCAGCTCAGAACCTGGAGCCTGTTTGAGAGTCTGTGACTCCCTCTCTCTCTGACCCTCTCCTGCTCATGCTATCTCTCTCTCTCTCTCCCCTAAAAATAAATAAGAATATTTTTAAAAAAAAGAAATAATATGTTCTGAAAGAGAAAAAGGCACAGACTTATCACACATCAATCCTATAAGCTCAGAAAACAGGTGGAGAGTTTACACATCGATCAAGCTTTATTTTGTGCAGTTATATGCATGTGTGTGTAATAGTACTTATGTGTCTATGTGGACACCACATGTACCCACACATTCACGTGCTCTCTCTCTCTCACACACACACAGCCCATCAAATTCAGAAACAGAGGTAGCCATCCTTCTGCCTAGACTGGAAAAGGAAAGATTGGAAATATCAGAATTCATTTTAAATGTCATTTTGAATGTAAAAGGAATTATCAAATTAAATCTAATTGAACAACTGAGACATAAACGACTAATTCCAGCCCCAGCCAGAGTTTTGCAGATGTGTCCCATTTTCCAGTAGAGAATATAGCATTTGGCACAAATCCTAGATCAGACCTCCTATGCAGCTGCATAACTGTTAGCCTTGATAGAGAATTGTTTGCATCATGCCTCAGAAAAAAAAATCCCGACACATCTGGTTTCTTCTGCTGGTAGAGAGCTCTCGCACACAGTGATATCCCATTACCTGGCAGGTTCCATTGGTTACCTGAGCGTGGACACCATCTTATTTGCTTTCTGTAAACAGAATCTAGAGACTCGCTCTTACCAACAGCCAGATAACATATTTCATACCCTGTATCATAGTCACCTTTTAATATAAAAAATTGTTCACACAGTAAAACAAGAACTACAAGAGATACCGTCTTTATTTCATTTCCTTCGTTTCGTATTTTAATGTCACTAACGTACTTTAAATGGATTCATGTCTATGTGCACACATCTCTGAAGCCAGCTTGTATCAGGTGACAATTGTTCCCAGAGCCATTTTAAATACTGAATTTACTTGACAAGTCAGAATCCTGCATTTACAGGTATTTTCCAGGATGACTGTTTCTCTTGGGATATTTATTTAGTGCTCTGTATCTACCTCTCTCATGCATTTTCCTCCATATTTTAATCATCTTGATTTTATGTAAATAAAATAAATTGTATTTTTTATTTTATTAAGTTTATGCTAATTCCACTGCAGTCAACCTACAATATTATATTAGTTTCTGGTGTACAATATAATGAGTCAAAAATTCTGTATATTACTCAGTGCTCGTTGTGATATGTGTGACCTTTGATCCCCGTCACCCATTTCACCCATCTCCCTCCACCCCGTGTCCACCCCCTCTCTGGCAATTATCAGTTTGTTCTCTATAGTTAAGAGTCTCTTCCTTGGTTTGTTCCTCTCTTTTTATTTTTTTCACTTGCTTGTTTGTTTTGTTTCTTAAATTCCTCGTATGAGTAATATCATATGGTATTTGTCTTTCTCTATTTCACTTAGCATTACACGCTCTAGCTCCATCCATGTTGTTGCAAATGGCAAGATTTCATTCCTTTTTATGGTTGAATAATCATTCAATTTCAATTGTATTGTGTATCCATACCACATCTTCTTTGTCCATTTATCAGTGGACACTTGGGTTGCTTCCATAATTTGGCTATTGTAAATAATGCTGTAATAAACATAAGGGTGCATTTATCCCTTTGTATTCATATTTTTGTAATTTTTTGGTAAATAGCTGGTAGTGTGTTACTGAATCGTTAGGTAGTTCTCTTTTTAACTTTTTGTGGAGCCTCCCTACTGTCTTCCAAAGTGGCTGCATCAGTTTGCATTCCCACCCCGACAGTGCACGGGGGTCCCCCTCTCTCCACATCCTCATCAAACACTCTTGTGTTTCTGATTTTAGCCACTCTGATAGATGTGAGGTGTATCACATTGTGGTTTTGATTTGTGTTTCCCTGATGATGAGTGATGTTGAGCATCTTCTCATGCGTCAGTTGGCCACGGCCATCTGGATGTCTTCAACAAACAATTCTAAAATATGTATAGAAACACAAAAGACCCCATCTGGCCAAAGCAATCTTGAAAAAGAAAAACAAAACGGGAGGTATTGCAATTCCAGACTCCAAAATCTATTACAAAGCTGTAGTAATACAAAAAGTATGGTACTGTCACAAAAATGGACACATAAATCAAAGGAACAGAATAGAACACTCAGAATAAGCCCACAATTATATGGTCAGTTGATCTTCAACGAAGGAGAAAAGACAGATAATGGGGAAAAGACTGTCTTCAACAAACGATGCTGGGAAAACTAGACAGCTACATGCAAAAGAATGAAACGGGACCACTTTCTTACACCACACACAAAAATAAGCTCAAAATGAATTAAGGATCTAAATGTGAAACCAGAAACCTAAAAGTCCTAGAAGATAGTACAGGCAGTAATTTTTCTGACATTGGCCATAGCAACGTTTTTCTAGGTATATCTTCTTTGGCAAGGGAACCAAAAGTAAAAATAAACTCTTAGGACTGCATCAAAATAAAAAGCTTTTGCACAGAGAAGGAAACAATGAACAAAACTAAAAGGCATCCTACTGAATGAGAGAAGATATTAGTAAATGACATATCTTATATAGTGTTAGTATCCAAATATATATATATACATATATGTGTGTGTTTATGTATATGTATGTATATATATTTGTGTATGTATATACACATATAAATAAATATGTGTATATATATTTAATAAAACAGGGATCCTGGGAGGCTCAGGCAGTTGAGCATATGATTCTTGATTTCAACTCAGGTCATGACCCCAAGGCCATGGGATCCAGCCTGTGTCAGGCTCCACACTGAGCCCTGAATGTGGAGCCTGCCTGGGATTCTCTCTCCCTCTCTCTCTGTCTCTGCCCCCTTCCCCTACTCACACTCTCTGTTTCTCTAAAAGAAAAAAATTTAAAAAAATAAAGCAAAAACAAAACACAAAAAAACTGATATAACTCAACACCCCCAAAACAATCCAGTTCAGAAAAAGGGCAGAAGACATGAATAGATTTTTAAAAAAATTTTTTTAAATCTTTTAAAATGTTTTTTATTTATTTCTGAGAGAGAGAGAGAGAGAGAGAGACAACGTGAGGAGGGGAGGATCAGAGAGAGAGGGAGACACCGAATCTGAAGCAGGCTCCAGGCTCTGAGTTAGCCGTCAGCACAGAGCCCGACACGGGGCTCGAACCCACAAACCATGTGATCATGACCTGAGCCAGACACTTAACCAACTGAGCCACCCAGGTGCTCCTAGATTTTATATTCATAGCTCACCTACCTGAGTGACCTCTCAGTACTTCAACATCTCAGGAGGTAATTTGATTGGTATCTTTCAGTAGCAATACTAACTACTGGGGGACCTCGCTGCCATAACCAGTATCCACAGTGAAGCAGTAATTCCTTGTTAAATATCACATTTGTATTAACCTGCCAAATAATTTCTGGTATGCACACATATTATAGCTATCCCGAAACTATGACCTTCGTGATTTGATTTATTTGTACACTTGAATAAAGTCCAGCACATAGTCTGCTGGAAACACTTGTGGCTAAATTGCTATCATTACTGTGCTTTACCACACTGATGTTTGATGTAGTTGAGAAGGCAATTTTAATTTAATTTATTCTGACAACTATATATACCTGGTACAGACTTAATATGATTTGAGGCACGTATGCACACTCACACATGATTCTTAGGAATACACCACATGGACTTGGACCAAGAAACCCTCAGTGTCTCGTGCATTTGGTGTGGAAATTCCCTTGCTGCCCAAGTCTGTTACCTTTGATACACCACTAAAGGAGCCCTACTAATCAGTTATGAAGATTTACGTCTCTTTCAATGAGAAGGGCTGTCAAAGCTGGTAGAAATGGTCATGGGGAGCGAGACTATGATACTCTCCTTTCATTAAAATAATATCTGCTTCTTTTTATAAACCCTAGAGCCTGGCCTTGTCTTTCATCTGGCCCTTTGGAGTCTGAACAGTTTAACCTTAGCTATTCAATGGGAGACCCAGATTCCAATTGGGTGGTCTTCGCATGAGGCTGAATGCCCAGCGATGGCTTGCTACATGTCACAGAAACCTTCCCCTTTCCTGCCTTCCCCTCCCCACTCCAGTGTGCTGTGTGATAAATGAAGGATTATTTATAGACCAGGCCTTGAAAGGACAAGACATACAGACTTCCATGTATTCTGGAATGGCCCAGCTCAGCCACTGGCCACAACACCCATCCACAGGATGCAATCTTTAACAGCAGGCGGATAAACCACAAGAGATTCACAGATTTACAAAATACAATTGAAATCCTAAGATGCAAAAGAAAAAAAAGATAGATAGGTATATAGAGCTGTAGTCTAACTGTTGCCAGAAATTTCTCTATGAATTCTGTATGAATTAAGCAGCCTCCTAAATACTTTGTTTCAGAGCTGCAGCAATGTCCACAGTTAAAGAGCAGCAGCTATAAAGCATTCCTTCACTGAAGTCTTGCTATGCTTCATGAAAACCTTGCATAGCCCTGATAGCTTGGATAAACTTAATAGATATGAAAGACAAAGCCTCAGACATTTACAAATAAACTTCATTCCTGAATTAAAGTCTGGGTAAAAACGTGGGCAATTAGTGGCTTAGTCGATTGGGCGTCTGACTTTCGCTTAGGTCATGATCTTGCGGTTCGTGGGTTCGAGCCCCACGTCGGGCTCTGTGCTGACTGCCAGCTCAGAGCCTGAAGCCTGTTTCAGAGTCTGTGTCTCCCTCTCTCTCTGACCCTCCCCTGCTCATGCTGTCTCTCTCTCTCTCTCTCTCTCTCCTACAAATAAATAAAGCATTAAAAAAAATTCAAAAACAAACAAAAAAAAAAGTGGGCAATTAATCAAATATTTGGATGTCGTTGTCCCTGAAAACCACATGGAATCTCGAACCCAGAGCAGTATCCTTTGAAATACTCTTTTTCAAGGTCATCAAGATTGCCTTTATTGGTAAATAACATTTATTGTGTTACCAAAAGCAAGGTACTGAGTATCATCATGTAGCTGTGAATGAATAAATAAGATTCTGGCTAGAATCTGAAGCAGACAGTGGTGTATCAAAGACACGTGGGGTCCATTTTCAGGCGCTAGTCTGGGTTCAGGACATTCAAAAGATTCAGCCCCCACACACTCTTTAGCAAAGCAAATCTGGTGTGTTCTGCTGGCTTTCCCAGTACTCAAGGAGAGGAGAAATCCTCACATATGCTATTTTATGTTATGTGATTTGGTTTAGTTTGGTATATAAAGCTTCTGAGTCCTGTATATACCAAGAAAAAAAATTAAATAAAAGAATGTCAGAATAACTTGTTAACCAGTTCCTATATAGCGTTCTAGAACTTTTTAATCTATGTTGCTGTACCTGTAGAATGTCACTAACCATGTCACTGACTTCTTATTCTGAATATCCCAATCAGAACTTGCTTAAAATACATATTAAAAAATCAAACAATATATTTAATTTTATTTTCATCTTGTGGAATGGTTCTAATTGCTGGCGGTGATTTATAGCGTCAATAAAAGTAGGCTTAAATCAAATATATTATGGGGAGAAGTGTCACTAGGAAAGGGAAGCCTAACCTTTATTAAGAAATTTTTTTCTTTTAAGTTTTTATTTTACTTCTAGTATAGTTAACATACACTATAATATTACTTTCAGGTGTACAACATAGTAATTCAGCACTTGGTACATCACCCCATGCATATCACGACAAGTGCTCTCCTTAGTCCTCACCAACTATTTTACCCATCCCTTCCCCCCCTCCACCCCTCCCGGTAACCATCAGTGTGTTCTCTATAATTAAGTCTATTTCTAGGTTTCTCTCTGCCTTTTTTCCCCCTTTGCCTGATAAACTGTAGATTAAAATCTTTTTTTTAATATTTATCTTTCGAGAGAGAAACAGAGCGCAAGCAGGGGAAAGGCAGAGAGAGAGAGAGGGAGACACAGAATTTGAAGCAGGCTCCAGGCTCTGAGTTGTCAGCAGAGCCTGATGGGGAGTTCGAACCCACAGACTGTGAGATCATGACCTGAGCCACATTTGGATGCTTAACTGACTGAACCACCTAGGCGCCCCAAACTACAGATTTTTTAAAATAACCTTTCCTTGCCTTTTCTAGCTCTAGAAACCACAGCTCACAGTCTTTGGCTTGTGGGACACATTCTCCATTTTCAAAGCCGGTGACATTCCATCTTTCTTACCATTTTCCACTCTCACATCTCCCTCTGACCACAGTTGAAAAATGTTATCAAATTTTAAGGATCTGTCTAGTTTGTGCCCAGCTAGAATTCCAGACAATATCGGTGTATCAAGAGACTAATTTAATCATAACTGCGAAGTCTCTTGTCATGTACGGTAGCGTATTCATATGTTTGGCAGGTTAAGATTAGGATTTACTCACCTGGCCATTATTCCCCCTTTCAAACTGATATCTCCTCTTCCCTTCTTGACTTCAGTACTCTCATTCTTACCTCTTTTTTCTCAGTCAGACTATCTGAACATTTATCAGTTTTGTGGACTTTTCAAAGAACCAAGTTTTATTTTGCTGATTTTCCCTATATTTTCTAATCCCCATTTTATTTATTTTTGCTCTAATCTTTATGATGTCCTTTTTTTATGCTTTCTTTGGGTTTATTTCTCTCTTTTTTTAAATAGTTTCCCAAGGTGAAATGTTAGATTATTGATTTGTGATTTTTATTCTTTTTTTTTTTTAGTTTATTGTCAAGTTGGTTTCCATATAACACCCAGTGCTCATCCCCACAAGTGCCCCCCTCCATGCCCATCGCCCCCTTCCCCTCCCCCCCCATACCCATCAGTCCTCAGTTTGTTCTCAGCATTCAAGAGTCTCTCATGGTTTGCCTCCCTCCCTCTCCCCCATTTCCCCCCTTCTTCTCCCCCATGGTCCTCCGTTAAGTTCCTACTAATCCTCCTATACGTGCAAACATATGGTAGCTGTCCTTCTCTGCCTGACTTATTTAGCTCAGCATAACACCCTCAAGTTCCATCCTTTATTAAGAAATTTAAAACGGTTTCATTTATTAGGGAACTTCAATCAAAGTTGGGCAGGAAAGAAGACATTCGATTTTAGCAAGCTAATTATTTTAACTCAAAGTCTTTCATGTCTTTGTTCCTTGAGCAGAAAATACCAAGAGAAGAATATAGACATAAGCTTATGTGAGTCAATAAAAATGCATTTTTGGTTTTTTTATTGTCTCATTTGTTTAAGGTTTTATTTAAATTCCAATAGTTAACATATAGTGCTATATTAGTTTCAGGTGTGCAATATAGTGATTCAGCACTCCCATACATCACCCAGCACTCATCACAAGTGCTCTTCTTAATCCCCATCACCTATTTCACCCATTTCCCCAACTACTTCCCCGCTGGTAACAATCAGTTTGTTCTCTATAGTTAAGAGTCTGTTTCTTGCTTTGCCTCTCTTTCTTTTCCTTTGCTCATTTGTTTCTTAAACTCCACACATGAGTGAAATTATATGGTACTTGTCTTGCTCTGATTTATTTCAGTTAGCATGATACTCTAGCTCCATTCGTGTTGCTGGACATGGCAAGATTTCATTCCTTTTTATGGCTGAGTAATATTCCAGTGTGTGTGTGTGTGTGTGTGTGTGTGTGTGTGTGTGTGTGTGTGTGACATCTTCTTTATCTATTCATCTATTGATGGATACTTGGGCTGCTTCCATAGTTTGGCTATTGTAGATAATGCTGCAATAAACATAGGGGTGAATATATCTTTTGGAATTAGTACCTTTGTATTCTTTGGGTAAATATTTAGTAGCACAATTACTGGGTCATAAGGTAGTTCTATTTTTAACTTTTTGAGGAACGTCCATACAGTTTTCCAGAATGGCTGTACCAGTTTGCATTCCCATCAACAGTGCACAAGTGTTCTTTTTTCTCCACATCTTCCCTGATGCCTGTTGTTTCTTAGGTTGTTGATTTTAGTCATTCAGACTGGTATGAGGCGATATCTCATTGTTGTTCTGATTTGTATCTCCCTAATGATGAGTGACGTTGAGCATTTTTTTGTGTCTCTTGGCCATCTGCATGTCTTCTTTTGGAGGTGTGTCTCTTCATGTCTTCTGCCCATTTTTTAATTGGATTATTCAATTTTGGGGCATTGATTTTATAAGTTCTTTATATATTTTGAATACTAACTAACCCTTTATCAGATATGTCATTTGTAAATATCTTCTCCGGTAAAAATGCCTTTTAAAAAATCTGTTCAATTACTATCTAGAATCTAGCATTGAAGAATATGTCAGTGATGACTTATGAAATCAGTTATTTTGGTCACACATGAAAATCTGTGGGAGGTGAAACTTTACTTTGATTCCTAAATAGTGATTGTGAAGACTTGATGTTTTGTCTCCCGTCTTTGACCTCTAAGACTATGAGAATACAGATGGGCATAATGAGCTTATATGTGGCATTGTGGGATACAAAATTTTTATAGGTGGGGCATTATTTTGAAAACATAATTACATATCTAATGATGTTGTGGTAGGTAGAAAATTGGCTTTCCAGTGGTGCCTACATCCTAATCCCTTAAATCCATGACTATGAAATATTATATGGCAAAAGGGAATTGGGGTTGGAAATGCGTAAGTGACCTTGAGATGGAGAGATTTTCCTAGATTACCCAGAAAGGCCCAATCTAATCACACAACTTCTTACAAGCAGAAGACCTCTCCCAAGTGTGATCAGAGCTGTAACCACAGAAGGGTTGGAGAGAGGCAGTAGGGCTGAATTTGGAAATGGAGGAAGAGGCAACTTCCAGGAAATTCAAGTGGCCCCTAGAAGCTGGAAAACAAAAACATAGCCTCCTTTCAGAGTTCCCAGAATGAACCCAGCCCCACCCACCTTGGTTTTAACCCAGTGAGACTCATGTCCAACTTCTAACCTCCAGAAGTATAAGATAATGAACTTGTGCTGTTTTAAGCCACTAAGTGTGCGGTAATGGGTTACAGCAGCAACAGGAAATCTCTACAGATATGAATAAGATTTAGCATTCTCCCCTCCACACTGAGAGAAAATGCTAAGAACTCTATTTAAAGTTGTAATCGGGGTGGGGTGGGGAATATACCTCCTCTGAACAAGAGAAACAGGTTTTGTTTGCACAGTAAACAGACTATAACCATAGCACAGTTGATTTCCATGTTGATAGGATGAAGGAACTCAGCCTTCCTATTGCCTGTAGTTCAAGAGATGCAAGAAACATTTAATTTTATTAGACCAGTATTCCAGCAGCCATAGGGATGAAAGTGTACGCGATCAAGAATTCTCTCTGCTAAAGCAGATGGGTTTTTAAGAGTAGAGCATTCACATAAAAATTCAGTGTCGACTTTTTTTCCCCTTAAAAATTTCAGGTAGGCTGAGGTTGGTTGATGTGCGTATCACACCTGCTCGTTAAGCAGCTATCCTTTGTGGAGTATGTTATGTGAGCAATGACTTTTTTAAATAAGTTGTTTAATGTAGAAGAAAAAAGTTGTTAGTTAACACCAACAGAAATGTAGTTAGTCTTTCAAGGGCAGTTATTGCTGCCTAAGTACAAATACATCACATTCAGGCCATACCACAAGCACGTTGATGTGTTGTGTAATGACGAGTATGGCCTTAATTGGAAATCAGAGGGAAGGACAGTTGGCCATGGTGTTTGCTTGTGTAGGTCCCAGGAGTTCTGGGAGGGATCAAATATTTTTTCCTGGAGTGAGCAGTTTTTTCTTTATCATGGGTTACCTCTTACTCACTTCTGTTCTCCATAGAAGTTTTTAAACCATAAAGTACACGCATGGAGCAGTGTCTGTCCCCAGTAAGGAAAGAGCAAGTCTTTCACTGGTCTGTGGAAAACACTATATAATACAAATTCTGTTGTTCTTGGTCCATACTTGTCCTAGACATTTTAGAACCAAAATGGGAACTAAGGTTTTTAGAAGGAAATTGTGGGTCTTAGGTTTTGAGTTGATAATACAGAAGCCTTCCATGCCTTCCACAAGGCAGCCCCCCACTTAGGTGGGAGAGCCCTAGCCATTGAACAGGTAGGACTTTTTTCACTCACACATCCAACCATAACCCAATGAGTAATCCTCCATTCTGAGGAAGAGCTGACATAAGGGGTTCCTTATAGTGACTGCTAAGGCTGCCTGGAAAGAGATCCATCAGTCTTGTGTACCAGCCCTGCCAGAGTATGCGGGGGTCAGCAGAACATGGGGCACAGGGAGATGATATAAAAGGAGGGGCATCCTGACGGGCAGGCTCGCCAGTTGTCAGAGGAGAAGACCCCAGATCTTTGGCACCGCTTAGTCCTTGTGTGAGCTGACGTCCCACGTGGTCATGCCTCAGCTGTGCTGAGAGCTGGTACTGACTCTGGAATTTTCCAACTGAACTTTCAAAGTCATGAGGATTTATATTTTCATCCTCAAATACAATGTCCAATATAAGACTAACAGGTGTCTTAGGTAACTTGCAGCTGCTGTACCTTATTGGTTGGAATGAATGTTGTTCATTTCTGGGTAGTCAGTAGAATTAATTACTTTGGGGGAAAGCCATACCCAGGAGTTGCTAGGGGTGATACGTAAATGGGATTCCCTTTGCGACTTGGTCAGAGTCCACGCTGGCCATAGCAAACCACGCACTGAGTGCACTTGGTTTTTGTGCTCATCTTATTGTTTCTCAACAGCAGCACTGACAGGGAGTAGCTTCTTCTTAATCTGATTGAGCATGTGTTACATGCCACAGGATCCCAGGGTGCTTGGTGGAAGGTAACTGGGAGGAGGGTGGCTTCTGTATGAGAACCAGTGAAGCTCTGTATGTGGGAAGGATTTCCACTGATGACATCCAAGACCATCCAACAATCCTTGGCCCGGTGCCCTTAGAACTGAGCCCTCCCACTGACTGGATCCCACGGCCTTCGCAGAGTCCACTCTGACCCTGACTGACAAAAGTAGAGCAGAAAGTGGGCATGTCAATTCCATGTGACTGTCAACTCAGCACGACTCTCTGAAGTACATGTGAGATCCCTAATTTGTATAAACCAGTGACTTTGACCACCCTTCCTATGACCAAGTGGACCCCACAATGCACAGAAGTCCCAGCATCTTTTGTCACCATCTCTAGATGGCCTACTGACAAGGCAGGGCAGGGAGGGATGGTCCTCAGTGAGGTCTGCAGAAGGACAGGTGCTCCAGGAGTGGGTGGGACCAGTGGTCTGGACAGAGGGAGATTCTAGCAGTTGCTGGTGTTCCAGTCTCTCCATTTGAACCAACTGCTTGATACATTGCCTGGGTCACTCAGTTTCTTCTTATTGTTTGTTTCTCCTTGACCAAGAGTAGACGTGTGGGCACCTCCTCTGTTGAAGGATAGACCTGGATTCCTAACTGAACCCATCAGTCCCCCGATCTGGCCCCAGCTGTGTCTGCAGCCTCTCTCTCCCCGCTCCACACCTTCCTGTCAGTTCCAGCCACACTCCTGACTCTCAGGTCCCCAGATCATCAACTTCTTTGACTCGATCTTCACAAATGTGGCTCCACCTTCTCCCTTCCAAGCCCCTCTTTATCTAACCAACTCCTCCACTCCTCTTGGAGGTCTCAAAGAGAAGGGCGCTCCCTCATTGTTCAAGTTCACCATTTTACCCTTGCTAGTGTTGTGACCTTTAATTATGCAGTAATTTACAGGAGCAAATGTTTGCATTCTGATTTTCCCGTTAGGTGCTATGCTTCAGGAAGGCAGATCCACGTCTGTCTCTCTTTTTGGCAAGAGCCAGCACGTGCCTGATGGCTATGCCAACCGTATCTGCCAGGGACCCTACTCAGTGCCTGGTCTCCCCCTTTGGCCTCCAGGAGTGCCCTTTAGTGCCATCTCCAGCCAGCCAAGCTTGGCTGGCCCAACCCTGGACTCACCTACCTGCCTGACCCAGGAGCACCAAACATACACAGAGGAGGGCATGCTAAGATGAGCTCTTAGCCAAAGTAAGCTTCTGGTGACTTGTCAGAAATAAGCATTTTCTAGACTAGAAGCATAAGTGTTTAGACTTAGGATGCATCACAAATTTCACTGAGTCTATCCATCTTCTTTAGGCAAGCAGGGAAGTAGGGGGTATCACCTCCATTGTGCTCACATTGTCTACCCTTCCCATACCACCCTGCTCTCCCCTTCCCCCACCGCTCTTCCCTCCACTCCCCCACCACCCTGTGCGCCCTGTCCCCCACCACCCTGCCCTCCCTTCCCCCACCGCCATATCCTTCCCTTCTGCTACCACCTTACCCCCTACTCTGTCCCCTCCTCACCTGCCATGCTGCCCTCCCCTCCCCAACCACTCCATTCACCTCTTTCACTTGTTCTTTGCATCCACTCCCATCCCCTAAGGCACTCTGGACAGAATCACTGACCTGTCCTAGCTCTCAGGTATCTGCCTTCTGCATCCAGATACAGTGGCATGCAGGCCATCACCTGAAATTACTCACACCCCCACCACGATGCATGTTTCCTTCCTTTGGGAGACAGAGAAGGGTGACTGAAACTGAGAGGGAGGCCGGGTCCTTATCATGGCCCAGCAGCACTGGGACATGCATCATGCATCCATCACCTAGCTATCCAGCACTTACTCCTCCAGCTGAGCACTTTCTTGGGCCCACTTGAGCAGGGCAGTCCCTGTCCCCTGAGAGCTGGTGTCTGCTCGAGGAGACACACAAATCTTCCCCTTTGGGCATCAGCCTACTCAGCCCCTCCTCCTGAGCCATGGCCTTTTCCCTTCTTCCAATAAAGTCATGTGCTCTTAGTAACATGTAGTACACCGGGTTTCTCTAGAGATAAAAGGCAAATGCTAGCAGAAAGTCAGATGGATGGGTGTACAACTAAAGACACAAATGCTTGCTCTTATTTGCCAGGGTGCTTGAAACATGTGAGATCTGGAGTAAAATCCACTGTAACCAGGCATTTGGGCCTCCTTGGCGGTGAGCCCCTCACAGAGGTGCCTGAACTTGGCATTCTGAACAGTCCACTTTCATTGGAGATTTCAGCCTTGGCTCCTTGGCCATTTTCCTCCCAGGAACCTTTAAGTAAGATCGGAATGTCTTAGCTCTGTCCTGCCCACAAAAGAGTAAGACCATGTAAATTTTCTTGAGAAAAGATCACATAAAGCAAAGACAGGAAGACATGAAGATTTTTAAAACCCTGTTAAAAAGATGGTTATAGTTAATGTAAGTTAAGGAATCTAAAAGACTGAACCTCAAGATATTCACATAGATGATGCTAATGACCTTGACAAGCCCTCTTTATTTTTGAATGTCAGTATCTATTATTTGAACCATTGAATAGTCTTTCAGGAGCACTGCAGCAGGCTGTATTCAGCTTAGAGGCATTCTTGGTGCCATTTCTCTGTAGGACCTTAAGGTCCGAGGCAGGAATACAAAGGCAACTATTCTGCTTAACCTTTGTTTCCAGAGTGAAAGGTATTTTGCTAAGACATTAATATACAGGCAAGTCAATTCTTCATTAAGCAATGTGTTCATCTCAACAGCTACACATCTATCTTATTATATTATACATATTTAATATATATATTTTATATTTTTCTCTAATACAGAAATGAATTTCTTAGACTAATTGGGCATCTTTGCATTGAAAGCATAATAGAGTCTGGCAAGATCTCATTTTTATTGTGGCTGATGTGTGTATATAGATAGATAGCGAGAGAGAGAGAGAGAGAGAGAGCTCACATTTTCCTTATCCACTCTTCTACTGATGGACAGTTAGGCTGCTTCCATATCTTGGCTAGTATAAGTAATGCTGTAATAAACATAGGGGTGCATATATTTTTTCCAGTTACTGTTTTTGCTTTCTTTGGGTAAATACCCAGTAGTGCGATTACTGAATCATATGGTAATTCTGTTTCTAAAGGAACCTCCATCCTGTTTTCCACAGTGGCTGCTTCAGCTTACAGCCCTACCAAAAGTGTATGAGGGGTCTTTTTTCTCCTCATCCTTGCCAACATTTGTTAGTTTTTGTCTTTTTGATTCTAGCCAATCTGACAGATGTAAGGTGGTAGCACATTGTAGTTACAAAATAAATAAGTCACAAGGATGAAAAGTACAGCATAGAGAATGTATTCAGTAGAGGGTAGTGACATTGCCTGGGGATAGAGGGTGACTGTACTTATCGTGGTGATCACCAAATAACATACAGAGTTGCTGAATTCAGATGCACATCTGAAACTAACATAACCCTGTGTGTTAGCTACACCTTGATTTGAAAAAAAGAAAAAAAAGTGATAGAGTCTGATGGTCTTCATTCAACGTAAACTGCACAATGTGAATCATTAGAGAAAACAAGAATATGCTTTTCTTTCCAAGAAAATCAAGCCTGTTTTATATATTCTTCATTGCCAAGTATCATAATTATTGTGTGGTGAAGGATACCTGAAGGAGATGGACGTTCTTCAAAGTAAAGGTTAACTGACATCCAGAAAGGAGCACATTTTAAATCCTAACTGGATTTCTGGAGGAAGCTTGGAGGGACTTGTGGGCAGCAGATTTTACATATGATCTCATGGTCCAGATACGTGTAGCCGAGCTCTGTTCTCTCTAATCTACTGGAAATGAGATGAGGGAGAGAGGAAACATCTGTGAGAAAGGACTTTTATCCTGAACTGTAGATTCTACCAAAATATAAAATCAGCTGTCTAATAATGCTGTACACACGACTGGTTACGGGCTTTGTAGCTAACATACCCCAAAAGGTTTAACAGACTTCCTGCCAGTACTGTTAATTGCATATCAAAAAAGGTGTTCCATTTTGCCTTTTATATAATATGGAAGGCCAGTGGCAAATCAAATAACTGGGAGATGGATTTCTGAAAGATGAAAGGAAATTTGCATTTAGAAAGGCAAAGATGAGAAATTAGGCAAAATCCTTTAACCTTACGATAGTTCAGAGAAGTGAGCCAGAGTGGAGTACGCCACAGCCCTTGGCAAACCTGGGTGCCGGGGACAGAAGAGGGAAGCTGGTGGTGACTGAGGCTGGTTCCAGCCTGAGGTTCTGGCTGCCAGCTTCTGGCGGGAAAGAGTGCCCACTAGCGGCTGCCTGGTGTGGATGCTAAGACAGACCCAACATAGACAGGTGGGGAGACTGTGCAAGAAAGATATTTATTCTGAACAAATGTGAGGAATTCAACATCATAATTACTATCATAAATACAGCACCACTCAGGGGCTCTCTTGTGCATTCTACCTCTGATAATTTTCCAGGAATACTATGAGACATGCTTGCCCAGTTATTGGGAGGAAACTCATGTTAAATAAATTTCTCAAGACCATATTGCTGTTACAGGAGAGAGAAAAATCTAGACTTTCTGCCTTCTCCATCTGGCTGCTTCTGACATTTGGGAACCCAGAGCATGGTAAGTGGGAAGGCGGCTGATGAAAACATAAATCTACTAAAATAAATGATTAGGTAGGAAGGAAGGCAGTGTGTGCTATTGTTTCTCTTAGGCTTGGGGACTGCTTCAAGTTGAGAGTGGGATTTTTGACACTCATTAAACCAAGAAAGGGAGGGGATCCATGCACAGAACAAAGTTGGAGACACGGGTGAGAGATGAATGTGGAATCCTCAATGGATGAGATCACTGGGTGAATCTGTTGGGGGTCAGCGCACCTGGTAGTTCGACTCAACGGACGTGAGCTGGTCTGAGGGACACAGTGAACTATGTGGCTTTGTTCGTGCACAGGTCAGAGGAGATTTCATAAGGCATTTTACGAACCAGGGCACCACGTACAGAGTAAAACTTTGCCTGCACTGAGTACATTTTTAAAGAGAAGTATTACTTATTTGGGGGAGCCCACTGAGGAGATTCTTGAAGGTCTTGAACTATAAGCTTCAGCTCTAGAGAGAGTAATGAGGTGATCAAAGAGAAGCTGTACAGGAGATAGAAAAACGTTCAATGCACTGAGTTTTCAAAGCCATGGTGAGAGAAGTGGTTCTGGTGTGAATAGTATCACTACCACTATACTTACAAAAGAAAAATCTATTTGTGTTGGATTTTTACCAACTTCTAGACATTTTGACTCAGTCCTCAGATATGTTAAGACACACACACTCTCTCTCTCTCTCCCTCTTTCTCTCTCTCTCTCTCTTTGTCTCCCCTAAAATAATGGGGAAGGTATGGGATGAGACACTGTCAAGACTCAATGGAACTATGAGATTCTGTGATTCTAAAAATTAAATTTGAGTTTTGGGAAGTTATTTAGGATAACCACAAACAGATAAAACAGAACTTATGGAAAGAGACTGTTCATGTAAGTCATAGCCTTGGAACAGACCCGTCTTTGTGTTACCCTGGAGTGAGCTGAGTCACCTCTCAGTCCAGAGGCCAGCACAATAAAGGCTTCTGAGGTTACTGGGTGGAAATCATAGCAAACTCTTAGGACAAGTATAGATCTATGATGGGGAAGCATGGGGAAGGGAAGGAGGGAGGAGAGTGGGACAAAGAGAGTGAGGCACATGTGGAACAGCAAGGTGCGCAGTATAATCTAGGGCTCATAGGAAAAATCCATGCCACTCAGTCAGGAAAGGCATGGAAATCAGGAGACCTGGATCTTAGTCTCTTCTCTACTTTGGAGCAAGTTACAATTTTTGAGCCTCCATGTCCTCATCCAACAAAAGAGAGGAGCAGGTCCAGATGAACACTCTGTTCCCGTTTAGTCTTTGAACATATTGTGCTTTTTGTTTTTAACAGATTGTGTATTAGTCAGCTACTTCTGCAGCAGTGCAGTGTAACATATAGTCCCCCTGAATTTAAGACCATTTATCTCTCTTTCCCTTGAGTTCCTAGTTGGCTGGGTATTAGCTGGCCTCACCTAGGTTAGGCTGGGCTGGGCTTGTCTCCAGGTATCAGATAGGGCCAGGTAGACTCCACTTGATTTCTGTTCCTTTCTGGACCAACAGGGATGTGGGGTTTGCTTTGCTCAGGGAAGATGACAGCAACACCAGAAGCATGGAAAACCATGGAAGCACGATGAAAGCCTCTGTTCCAGACACTTGGCTGACATGATCTTGGCTGTAAGTCACATGTCCAGGCCTAACTTTAGAGGCGCTAAGAAATGCATGCTTCCCCCCAAGTGAGGTTGGCAGAAGGGAACAATAATGGATCAACTGCAGTCTAGTATCCTGAGTCTTCCAGTTTAGTTATTGACCCTCCCATGAGCATGCTTTGGCATATTTTAAAGCGGAAAAAGAAAGGGTAGCTTCTGTTGATGTTACAAAGGCAAGAGGGGAAAAATGAAAGGAAGAGCCATTTTTCTCCAGTACTGCACGTGATCTCTTGTCTGAGGAAATCTTCCATCTATACAAAGCCAAGGTGTTTAAGTGTTTTTCCTTCACCTACTTCTAAATTCTCAGTGAAAATTTTAGGGATATAGCCAGAGGACTTGACACAAATGCATGTTAGTCAACTTCGTGCATGATGTGGAATCACTGTAAATTGGGCAGAATTATTAAAACGTTAAAATATTTCGTGCTGTTGTCACCTGTAATGGCTACAATAGGATGGATGTAAAGCCAGAGGAAGTGGTACTCACCTTCCACAGCTAGAATTTGTGCTGAGGATATTGCATTTCCTTGTTCTTGATGTTTCTAGTAGAATTATGTTGACTCAAATGAAATGTCATAGATTGCCAATACGATTTTACTTTTTGAGATAACGTTGAACTCCATTTGGACATGCACGTAATGTTGTAAAGCTAGGAGTTTATTGTGATAAAGAAATTGCCTCATGAGGGAGAATGGTACCATGGGGAGCTGGCTTCCCCAGCGGGAAAATGGATATGAACACAGACCCATTGAGTGGAATCCTGTAACCCATCTGTGGCTTCAACCTTCTAATTTACCTTAAGGCCATATGAGCATTCTCATTAATTAGAAGATATTATAGGGACACCTGGGTGGCTCAGTCAGTTAAACATCTGATTCTTGATATCAGCTCAGGTCATGATCTCATGGTTTGAGAGTTCAAGCCCTATGTCAGGCTCTGAGCTGACAGAGTAGAGCCTGCTTGGGATTCTCTCTCTGCCCCTCCTCTACTTGCATGCAAGCTCTATCTCCCCCCCAAAAAAAGAAATAAATAAAACTTTAATTAAAAAGTAAGATGTTATCAGTATGGCCAGATATGAAATATTGCCAAAATAGAGAGGATTTCCAACAGCTTTACTGATCTCCCATTATACTATAAATCCATTGACCAAGAAATGAACATCGTGTGGATTTATGCCCATAGCAATACAAGTGTTAATTAAAACCTTGTTTAAAATTTTTATTTTGGAACGAGTTAGCATTTTATAGCGACATAAGAAGTTGATTAAGTAAAGTATATAAATTAGCCAATACTAAGAAGATCCACAGTCTTCAGGCCGCTAGTACAGATTCCTGTCTTCGACAGCACTGCTAGACCTAGACATGTGTGAGCAGACACAAAGAAGGAAAACGAGAAGTCTATAGTGCTGATTTATATGTCTCGGCATTTCTCCATCTCCTAGTTTTCAAGAATAGGACTTCTGCTCTCTCCCTGCTATTTTATGAGCTTTCGTCATGCTTATACACGTATGTACTGGGGGAAAAGAACGGGCTCGCAGATGGATCATGTATGGTTTCTTGTATTAAAAAGTACCTATTCCATTTGGGGAGTCTAGATACTCATCAAAAATGGAGTAGCTCAGGGATTTTAAATTGCATTTTTTTTCTTTAAAAGATGTTTAATACACAAATAGTACATATCCGTACTGAAAAATGAAGAGGTACAGATTAGTAAATTAAAAACAAAATAAGATAAAATCGCTCTATGCCAGCAAACAAAGGTGGATAATGTGAGCCTCCTGGTCTCTTCATCTAGACTTGTTTCTTTTTTCATGTATGCATACAACTGCCTGTAAATGTTCTACATATGGATATTTGATAAATGTCTCTTAAAAGAGAATCACACAGTCTCTAACACTCTCTTATAAAGGTACTTTTTTACTCAGCAGTATATTTTGGAACCACTTGCCTCTATTAACAAAGATATTTTGTTTATCAATTCATGCTTTCTGCAGATATTTTTTGGTCCCTTCCAATATACCCTCCCTGTGGGAGGGGAGATTACTCAGTTGTGTTCATTGTGGTCATAACCCCCATCTTCCGGGCCCATAGTTCAGAGGAGAAGAGAGTTGATGAGCAAACAGATGAGTGCACAGTGACCAGTTGTAATAAATATTATGAAAGTAATACAACAAAAACACAACAAAAGAGAACGATTACAGGGGGAGGTGGGTGGTGAACAGAAGCTCCAGACGGGTGGCCAGGGAACTTGGGGGTAACTCAGCCAGGGGGGATCCTACATCTGTAAAGGTATTTCTGCTTCAAGATCTCGCCCTTTCATCTGCTGAAGAATTATCAGAACATACTGATTTTTGGAACCTGCCACACTATGGCCACCTTCCAGAAAAAAAAAAGGTCATAAAAAGCTTTAAATTAGGAGGTCAATATCCACAGTGTGCAGGGGTTGAAGTTAGGGAGTTCAATGCCAGCCCTGCACTTTGCGCCTACATTATGTGCCTCATGAGAGAGTAAAGGTCTGCTCATTATCAAAAAGTGCTGGAAGACACACTGATTTTTGAGAGCAAAAACCTGTCATCTCACTCAGTCCCCACTTCTTATGTTGTTGACACCAAACGAAGGCCAAGTGGAGCTACCCCTTAGGCTGACATGAAAGCTTTCACCTCAGAGACACTATGTGGATCCTGCTTGTGAGTTCCTGTTACCGGCAATCTGCTGGGTGACGATAGGCTGGTAGGACTTCTGACATTGAAGTTGACCAAGACCAAGTAAAATTGCAGGATGCTATTTGGTGTCATGATCTGTGAGGCTTCTAAAAATATGTGATGTTCCTTTGCTCTGCGTTGGGTTATTGAATTCTCTCATTTACTCACTATTCATTCATTTACTTATTCATTCATTCATTCCTTCGTTCAACTCAAGGAATATTTGAGAATCTACTGTGTGTCAGGCACTAGTCTAAACTACCAAGATACCAAACATAAGACATAACCTTTCCCTCAGGAAATTAATATTCTATACTAGTTTCACCTTGGACAAAATTACCAGCGATGTCTCCTTGTGTTTAAGCATTTTAGAGTGGAAAAGAACCTGCAATATTATTTTGTCTTCCTCATTTTAAGCTCAGGGACAGAGTGGCTTCCCTAGGGTGACAGAGAAAAGTTTGTGTCAGAACCCAGATTAGACTCTGTGTCCTCAGGCTCCTAAGACCTGTTACTACTACCAAAGATTTAACTTTCATCGGGGCCAGACTGCCTGGGCTTTTCTTTCTAGATGTGGAACTTGGGAAGGTTATTTAACCTCTCTGTGCCTCGGTACCTCTTGTGAAGTGGGCATAATAATAGAGCTTGCCTCATAAGATTCACACCAAGATTATGAGATAGTTTCTGAAAAGCCTTATGCCTATCCCGTGGTCAGCACTTGGTGACTTTGGCTGTTGTTCTTGTTTAACTGTTACTATTATCATTCACTGTGACTGCATGAACACCCTGGGGTGGGCTAGAGCTTGAGTTCTTCCCTCTTGGGATTCTCAGAGAAGAAGGTTTCACTGTAGACTTCTTCCCATTTGAAAACCATCCTGAACGTGAACTGATTGGTGACAATGCCATAGAGCCTGTTTATACCCCTTCTAAAGAAAGCCATCTATGAACATTCATTAAATAGTTGACTGATTTTTGATCATTTTCAGGAATTCTGAAAATAGATTCCTACGTGTTTGGTCAAATGTAACCCATTTACTGTGCCTCTAAGTACTATATCTTAGTACAGGTATACAGAGCATATCTATAACAATTGTGATACAGCCTTTCTCAAAATACAGTCCCAAAACACACACACACACACACACACACACACACACACACACACACGCACTCTCTCTCTCTCTCTCTCTCTCTCTCTCTCATCTGAAAAATAGTACAGTCCCCTTCTGGAAAGTCAAAATTTACAATGGCTTATTAAAAACTCTGGAAAGTACTGAGGTTACAAGAGCTGAATATCTCAGGGCCAGCTTCACTGGGCATGTGACTGGTGCAGTCACAGGGAACATGCACCTAGAAAGACCGAGCAATGCTTGGCTTACTGCTCTGTTGTTGTCATCTAGAAATCCTTAGTCATTTTTAAACAAGGGGATGTGCATTTTTATTTTCCACTGAATCTTACAAGTCATGTAAGTCATGCAGCAGTTCTTAACATCCCTATTCATATCCAAAAAAGCTGGCATTTCTGTCACAGTCTCTGGTGAGACCCCCCCAAGTACCTGCGTCTGTCCGGGGCAGTGCTTCTGTTTTGGTCCCCAGGTGTGTACTGATTCCTGTCATCCTGATCAATGAGACAAACTCAGTGAAGAGTCAGGACTCTCCCTTGATTCTTAGAAATATGCACCAGATTTCCAGATTTAAAACATACATGCACACACACTAACCACCAGCATATACCACCTGAGGTCCTGAACGCTTAGCTGGATAGAATTTAGCTTAACCTTGTTTTGATAACCAGAATTCGAAGTTCTTCCCCAAAGGGCTATAAATGGTCACTTAAACCAGAGCTACATGATTTAAGTGTAATCTGTGTAAGCTAAGCATTTCAAGGGGGTTGTTCCCCAAATTCATCTTCATGTAATTGCTGAGTTTTAAGACTCCTATTAGATGAAGAAATACATGGCCAGGGCACCTGGTTGGTTCAGTCGGTTAACATTTGGTTTCAGCTCAGGTCATGATCTCATGGATTACAGGTTTGAGCCCTGTGTCAGGCTCTGAGCCTGCTTTGGATTCTGTGTCTCCCTCTATCTCTGCCCCTCCCTAGCTCGTGCTCTCTCTTTCTACCTCTCAAAAATAAATAAACATTTAAAAATTAAAAAAGAAAGAAATACATGGCCCATAAGTGATAACAGAAACACTTTGAATTGGCACATAGGCGAGTTTAAAATTTCTACAAGTTGGTGGAGGGATGGACACACAGATCAGTGGAACAGAAGCTGGAAACACACCCACACACGTGTGCCCAGCTGATTTCTACAAAGATGCAAAAGCAGTTCCACGGAGGAAAGATCGTCTTTTTTTCTACACATGTTCCTAGAGCAATTAGACATCTTAGGAGAAAAAAATAGACCTTGACCTAAGCCTTCTATTTTGAACAAAAATAAACTCAAAATGGGTCACAGGCTGAAATATAAAGTGTGAATGCATATTTCCAACTAAATCAAACAAAAAAATATAGAATTTGAAAGCCTGGGAGGACTTTACAAATGATCTAGCAACTACCTTGTACTCTGACCCCAGCCATTACAAACAAAGAACTGTTGGCTGACGAGGGCTTCTTTAACCAAGGTTTCAACTCAGCAGCTGTAAAGTGAGGCCACCAATATGCCATGTCACCTTGCTCCTCAGCCACTAAATGTAAGAGCTGGAGAATACGGATCCTGGAGTAGTCTCACCCCATCTCCTGCCTAATGGAAAGCTCTTGTCTGTGCCCTTGACATTCTACTTTTGCTGATCCATCCCATTATTGGAAAGCTTTCTAGAGCAGGAAGGGACAAAAATGTGGGTCTAGAGACAGCAGTGCTAGGGTCAGACTTTTCCTTTATCTCCTACTAGCCCCAATCTACAAATTAACATACTTGTGGCTTCTATACAACAGTAGGAGAAAAAACCTAATGATTGATTGCCCGAATAGGTTTTGTAGATGGAAGTTTAGTAATGGTTATGCTCCCCGGAAGATTTTGATATGGCATCTAATCAGATGTTTCTTGTGATACCTGGTGTCTTGCTGATGATTAATATAAGTTTGCTGAGAATAATAAATAATTACACAAATCCAAAAATCCCTTTGCTTCTCCACACACGGTGCATATTGGAATTGCTTTTTGTAATCATACTTGTGGTGCCGCCGTGTTAGTTTGTTTAATTATTTCCTCTCGATGGCCTGATTAGCCAAATTGCTCACACTGCTTCCCTTGCATAATGCACCACGATGAGGAACAATTACTGAAGAGTCTGTGTCCCAAACCCTCAGCCGAGCAACCATCCCAACTTGATCATGGCCTTGGAGGCTTCCAGAAAGATGTTTGCGTTTAGCCACTTGACTTCAAGATTCTGACTTCAAACAGTCTGTTTTTCAAGAAAGGTATTTTGAAAATTAAAAAGAATAGAAAATAATAATAATAAAAAAAAGGTATTTTGGTTAACTCCAAGACACTGGGAAGCTAATCCTTTGCTGATGCATCCCAGTGTTAGACAATTACCTTCTCCCCCTGCCTTTGAGTTGTTTGTTCACACATACTCCGTCTGCACTAGCTGAAAAGGTGGAGATTTCTTCCTGTACACGTTCATCCATGTGACTGTAAATATATTATCTCCTTGTGGACTTTGTGTGACGTTAGTGTTTGAGAATACATATGACGTGCCACTAAATTATGTGTGCGTAAACCCTCTTAAGAAGGAAAATAGTGATGCAGTGGTTCAAAAGGAAATTTGTGGAATTGTGGGGGCTGAGTAACATAATAGTTAGGACAAGAGCCAAAGGGAAGGCTAGAATGATAGGAAGGAGAAAGATAGTCTAGATACACCCTGATGTTCCCAGCCCCTCCCAAGAACCTTGTGCCTTTGACTCGGGTGATACTGTCCAATCTTTACTATTTGCCTAGACTTGGGGGAAGGTAAGAAAGATAAACGAACCAGCCAGCAGCTTGAACAAACCCAACACGCTCCCAGCTTTTATTTGCTTTCATTGATAATTATATCTTGGGAAAATACTTTTTTCCAAGAAAACTAAAATTGTGTGCAGGGATTGGAGATACAGGTAGACCAAGCGAGAGCAGTGTGTGAACCAGCAGGTGCGAGGCCTTGAGTGTCACTACCAAGTAGCACCTTGAACAGCCAATGCCCTGTATGGCACTGGCACTTATTTTGTTTCTGATGGATTCATTCATGGAGGAGAAATGTGATTTGTGTTGTGCCCATAGGGTGCTGGTGACTTGAGACAAATAGAAAAAGTGTAGCAGTCACAGAAGAAGTTGTGCTTTTCACAACCAGGAAAAAAGAATAAACAGGAGGGGCAGCATGTGGTCCTGGTTACAAAAACAGGCTTCACACTCCCATGGGCCTGAGTACAAACCTGAGCCAAGCAGCCCTGGGCAAATGACTGCATCCTCTGGGCTTTGGTTTCTTCATCTGAATAACAGAGATGAGCACACCTAGATCACGGGGTTGCTTTGAAGTTCAATACGTTGATGCGTGGCAAATGAGTTACTTGCTGTTATTGTTGTTGTTGTTATTTACTGCACGTACTCAGGGCTCATTTTCTGGCTTCATGATGAAAAAGAGCTTTCTGCTTTAGGGTAAGATGATAAGCTTTGTTCCCCTGCATATGTCTACATCCTAAATTCCAGAAACCTGTGGATGTTACCTTGTATGGCCAAGGGGACACTGCAGACATGATTAAGTGAAGGATCTTGAGATGTGAGGAGCTTATCCTGGATTATGGGGGGCAAGAGAAGCAGTGAGAGAAAAAGCGGTGTAAGGATGGGATCAGAGATGGATGATGGCCCAGGAGCCAAGGAATGCTGTGGCTTCCAAAGGTGAAAGGGGCAAGGAGCAGGTTCTCCCCTGGAGCCTCCAGGAGGAACCAGCCCTGGTGACATCCTGACTTTAGACTTCTGTTTCTCAGAACTGAGAGAGAATGAATTTGCATTGTTTTAAGCCACTCTGTGGTAATTTGTTATAGCAGCAAGAGGAAGCTGATACATCCTATTACCTCAGATTTCAACTAGTATAGATGGAAGTTTTTCTAAGAGTTATTGCATAACAACCTTTTTTTTCAATGCTTATTTTTGAGAGAGGGGGAGAAAACAAATGGGAAAGGGGCAGAGAGAGAGAGGAACAGTGGATCTGAAGCTGGCTCTGTGCTGATGGCAGAGCTGGATATGGGTCTCAAACTCCTAAACCATGAGATCATGACCTGAGCTGAAGTCGGCTGCTTAACCCACTGAGCCACCCAGACAGGCACCCTAACAGCCTTTTAAAATTAAAAAAAAAAATGATGAAGGTGTGGCAGGTAGCTAGTTCTGTTCTGACTGTTTCCCTCCACACAGATTGTATCTGACATAATGATGCTCAGGTTGTTTTGCGTTTTAAGCTACGAGTTCTGCCCTGGAAGGCTTTCTAGTCATAGTTCTGCAGTCATCTCAGGATCTGCTTCTACTCACCACTCCCCCACCCTTATCATCTCTCTAGGGGTTGTATAATTAGGTAATAAGTAATAACAACGGGGAACATGTACTTGCCATGAGCTCAGCCTAAGGGCATCACATGCTTTCTCTCATTTAACCCTGCAGCACCCTGTCAAGGTGGGAGCTGTGCTGACCCTATTTATATAGATCCTGAAACTGAGATCTGGAGAGGCCAAGTGGGCCCTAATTCCACCAGGGATGAAAATGAGCCCGAGCACTGAAAACTCTTCTAGGCTACCTTGACATCAACTTCCAAACAATGCTGGCTGGAACCAGCCCCAAAAGTCCTGAGCTAGGCTGTTGAGTGTAGATGTGGATAATTCCCCATCAAATACGAGCGCATGGAGCTGTTTAATTATTTTGATGCTGATTTTGGTAACAGGTGCAGTTGCAAGTATGGGAAGACATTCTTTAAACTCTTGGCATTACAGAAACATTGATTTTTGTTTACTTGTGTTTTGCACATGTATTTAATGACTTTGGTTTGAGTCGCTCCATTCTTCGCTAGGTATCAGTGCATTGAATTCTTAAGGGTGAAATTCAAGGGCAGCAGTCACGCCGCATTGTCATCTGTCTCTCAGCACCCAGAACAGTGGCCAGCATGGAAAGGCCCAGAAAGTGTTTATCAAATAACTAAAATAAGTAACATACTGTATGGTATTTAATAGCACCCAGCAGTACCTGAGCACTTAACAGAAGACCAGGTTCAGTCCTTATATTAACTCACGGATCCTTCAATCACCATTGTGAGAGCCCAGGTACGTGGGATTAGTAACTCTCCGCGTTGCTGCTGGCAGCCCTGAGATGCGAGCCCAGGCTGCCCGCATCCACGATTGGCACTTTTAAACTGGACATGGTACCACCTTGTTAAAGTCTGAAAATGTACCACCATATGTGATACATTGCAAAAATTTGCAAGACTGCCGTTTTGTTCGCACTGAAATAAATCATTTTCTTCTGATGCCATATAATAGCACCTAAAGTTTGGGTAACTGTAAGTTCCATGAGAATGAAGATGTTGTCTTGTTAACTAGTTTATCTCATAAGCCTGGAACTCCATACATAGTGTGTGCTCAATAAATGTGTGTTGACTGTAAAAATCATCATACCTCAAGGGGTTCCAGTGATACTTGTGAAAGCGCCTAAGAGTAAGGCTTCTAAAACACTGAGGCAATTTCTGGTTTATGTTTTATTTTTCTAAATGAAAGGATTCATGTGATATAGGTTGTGTCTCTGTGCATGTGCACGTGTGTGTGGAAGGGGGTTTTGCATGTGCATGTACTGGGCCATTGTATGAAAAGGGAAGTGTCGTGATGTTCCCAATACTGAAATAGGGATGTTTGCCCTAGAGGGAATTTATGTTTACATATCACATTTGGAGATAGTTTTGCCTTCTTATATGGTCCTGAGTTACCTTAGACTCTCTATATAAAGACCCACCCACTCTCTAATAATTGATCAAAAGGTAATATGTGCACTCATTGTTGTCCCAGGTGAAGGTGGGTGCCTTTGTAGAGAGAACGGAGCATAAGTAAATCTGTGGTCAGATAAGAATATGTGGTTGAGATGGGGTGAGCATATGAAGCCCTCCTCTGAGAGTGAAATTCAAGTGGAATTTCAGGAGCTTAGGAGGGAAATTTGCGGTAGGGGATTCCCTCTGGATGGAGGAGGCAGTGTGGTTTGGAATGTAACTGGTAGAAGGCTAGAACCGTTTAGAATCAAAACCCAGCAGATTGATCAATATTATTTGGAGAACTCCTTCGGCAGAAAGGGTCTTCCTGTCTAGAGTGCCAATATTCACCTGAAACACAGTAGCGTGGCTGACTTGATCACCTCGCCAATCAAGTCTCACAGAAAAGTAACAGCACTCCGGACAGCATGTAGCAGACAGAAGTCAAGAATAGGCTTTGTTTCGTTTGGTCTGGTGCATCGGGTTAAGAATCTGTGACATTCTTCCAGTGATGGAGCAGGTATGGGGTGGATGATCATACCCCCCTTCTTTGCCTGCATCCCCTGCACTGTGGAGATTTGGAAGAGAACACTATAAGGGAGGCAGAAGTATAGGGGCAGAGGTCTTAGTCCTCTGGAAGGGCTGGGCATGGGGACAGGAGCAGTCCTGGCACTCACTGCAAAGGGTCGATGAGTTTAGTAAATCTCTCTTGCCTTGACCTTCCCCTTTGAGGATAAGGGAAGCCATACTGATACTGCCCCAGGTTTGAAGGGATTCGGGAATTCTGCCTCATGTTAACAAAGCTGACAGGAGCTCGGAGTCCTCCAGCACGCTGGTGTGTGAACAGTCAGCTGGGACAGGGAAGCCCATGCGTGCTCCTAAGGGAGGCTCGTGGCGCAGAATCTGCTTGGCCACAACTGCCCAGCGAGCCTGGAATCCCAATGTGAGGGTGACCTGTTCTCTCAAATGGCCGATGACACCAGGTTTCTGGGCTCACACCCATCAGTGGGTTAGTGATCTTCTTCCTACCAGGAAGAACCGTAATAAACATCCCAACAATGGAGAACAGTGAACTTGCACACTGCATTTCTTCCAGCGGGTGAGCCAAGCACTGATGAAGAAAGACCAAATGTGCGCTAAGAAGGCAGCTAGGGTTTGACAGAGGGAATGACTGTGGACAGAATCCCTTCGTGTTGCTTCGGGCTTCTACACTGATGTCATTTTTGTTGTCATGTGTCCTGTGGTGATGAGCTGGTGTTCCCAGGAAGCAACGAGGAGAGCTCTTCAAGTTCATGCCTCTGGGAGTATCTCTGGTTCTTCACTTGATCTCTCGTGTCATTGTCCTCTCTAGAACAGTTATCTTTAATGGTATTCATGTTTCAAAACTAAATTGATGGGCATCTGGGTGGCTCAAGCAGTTGAGTGTCTGACTTCGGCTCAGGTCATGATCTCATGGTTCATGGGTTCCAGCCCCTTCTCCAGCTCTGTGATGACAGTTCAGAGCCTGGAGCCTCCTTCAGATTCTGTGAGTCCCTCTCTCTGCCCCTCCCCTTTGTCTCTCTCTGTCTCTCAAAATTAAATAAAAATGTTAAAAATTTTTGAAAAAAATAAAAACTAGATTGTGAAGCCTGATCCTTGACAATGTTAATATGGCTAGTTATGTTACTATTCTTTAAATGTTTACAGTGTATGGCAAGATGCCAAGTCCCTAAATATTTTGGCAGGTAGTAACAGGAATATAGATACTCTTCACCTGTTTTTACCGTATGCAGTTTCTATCTGGGCACGTCCACACGGGAACCACCTCGCCACATACTGATTGTCCAATGCAAGGGTGATCAGAGACTAGGAAGGGGTCAGAGGTTTCCTAGAAAACTGCCCACCGGTCTTGTGAGGTGGGAACCTGTGTGACTGTCATAGGCAAACATGTCTGTGTAACTTACGGAAACCATGACCGCGCCCTGGTTCTTGGGAACCAGACCCCAGACACGAGCGCTGATCTCTGTGTCAGCTTTGCTAGACGTGGTCGTGGGCGGCCCTTTCATCCCAGTGCTACCAGGGCGTAAAACTGGCTTTGCCTCGCTCCTACGCCGAAGCCCATGATTGCCCACAAATGTAAACATTGACTGTACGGTTCAGAGAAGCTATTTTTTTTAATTTTTTAAATGTTTTTTATTTATTTCTAGGAGAGAGAGAAAGAGACAGCATGAGCAGGGGAGGGTCAGAGAGAGAGGGAGTCACAGACTCTGAAACAGGCTCCAGGCTCTGAGCTGGCAGTCAGCACAGAGCCCGACGCGGGGCTCGAACCCATGAACCGTGAGATCATGACCTAAGCGAAAGTCAGACGCTCAACCGACTAAGCCACCCAGGCGCCCCCAGAGAAGCTATTTTTGACCAGCAGGCCAAGTGATTGTTCTAAAGACCTTAAATTATTTGAAATATTTAGGGTCTTGATCCTTTCCTTTGCTGAAAACTATGTAGATATGTGTGTGTGT